>NW_020202269.1:24976-34635 GCF_001531365.2 Cynara cardunculus var. scolymus
GCAATTCTCTCAAGTCTACTTCCCATATCATCCAAGTTGACGTGCAAACAATGGCTCATCTTAGAGTCCACGGCACTTTAACACTTTCAAAGTGATCAACTCGTCAAGAAGTGTCATTGGTTTTATAAAACTTGAAATGAAAAAGTAAAACATCGTTGTTACATGAAAAGGTCGACTATATTTTGGTTTAAAAACTCACCTTTTTCGTCATACACCCGAGCTAATAAACTTAGCTACTCATGATGAAAAGTAAATGACAAGAAACCTAAAGTGCGGTAAATAAAGACATAATATAAATGCGGAAAGTAAATATGGAATATAAATGACGTAATAATAAAGATGCGGAAAGCGTAATAAATAAATGACGTAAATAAAATACAAGTAAGCGTAAATAAATTGAAGAAATAATATAAATAACGATAATATAAAGAAAGCGATTAAAGAACTTGAAATGCCAAAAGATTTCCAATATTAGAAAACTTGTTCTTCAAGTAGGATGTCAATCTACTTGAGAGAAACAAAAGAGAATATGGAGTGAAGTGTGGAATGTGTGGTGGGTGAGGTGTGTTGAATACTCCTCCCAACATCCCTTTTTATACTAGGGATGAAATGAGGGCAAAATAGTCAATTCACACACTTTTAGTTCTAAAGAAACTAGAAAGTACACTAAAGCAAACTAATGGTACAATAAAGTAAACTAATAGTTAAAAAGCAACTAAATTAGTCTTGTAAACTCCAGTTAATCTGATTAAACTACAACTAGTTCAACTTTAGAAGGCTTTCATTAGTCATCCCATGGTCTTGTCGGTCAACTCCAAGTCTCATCCATCTCTTCATCTGTCATCAGGTCATGCTACCACATTCCCACAACATCGATCTGCTCCAATCTGTCCAAAATAAGCTCAATTTAGACCATAATCTACTAAAAACAGGTTCATCATTTACTTCAGCATAAAAATAGAGAAAAGAGATAAAATGACTCAAAGTTGAGATATAAATAGAAAATAACCTATCAAAAAGAGAATTAAAGGGTACTTTACGTACTAAATACTTAGTACGTATCACAGATCCTCGGGCCCTAGAATATCCATATCCTCGACCTCCAACAAAACCAGACCCTCGTCCCTTTGTTCACGGACAATCAGTGTTTACATGTTGAAATGAATTACAAGTAAAACATATTTGCGTCATCTGACAGTCTCGAGCTATATGTCCTGGTTCCTGACATTTAAAACATACTCGCGACTCTGTATTGCAATTTCTCTGATGTATTTTGTGACATCGGGTGCATGCCCTATCAGTAAACCTTGGGACTGGTCGATTCAGATTTTCCATAAACCTCGGTCTACGAAAATCACTCATTGTAACTTCCCCCTTTCTTTTCTCTCCAACCTTTTCTTGTGGTTGCCGATTGATGTCTTGTTCCAATATTTCAGCAGCATCATCTGCTGCTTGAAATGTTGTCGGATTCCTGGATATCACATACTTCCGCAGATTAGACTCTAAACCCCAGATGTACTTTCTCACCTTACTGTTTTCCGATATGATGTAGGCTTCAGCAAACCGAGATTGTTCCATGAAAACTTTTGTATACTGGCGGACTGACATGTTTCCTTGTTCAAGACGAAGAAAATCATCTTCTAACTTTTGTACTGCAGCTTTAGGACAATACTACATTTTAAACTTGATCACAAATTCTTTCCATAGCATGGTTTTCAAAATGTTTGGATCTGAACTTGATAGAACTTCCCACCAGTACAAAGCACTTGATCTCAGACAGGATACAGCAAACATGACTTTGTTCTCTTCTGTACTCTTACTAACCTGCAGACTCATCTCAATTTCTTTAAGCCAACACATGGCTTTAACAGGGTCACGCTCCCCAGAAAATTTAGGAGGTTTACAGGCAAGAAACATCTTGATATCCCCTCCTTTCTGAACTGAGGACGAAGTAAGGGGCACAGATGTACCAGTTACCGGTGTACTAGCTCCGGCTTCTTCCTGATGTTCAAGATCTCTTACTATTTCTGGATCATTTTGTGTCGTACGTCCCAACAAGTTCACCAAACTTTCTTGGAACTTTCCCAACTCTGCTGCCAACATTTTCTGAGTAATAAATCCGGGATCAGGAACATTGTGTCCACCCCTTGCTCTTCCTCTACCACGGCCAGACATTGAACTTTCTTGGGCCGATAATTCATGTTTTTGTCTAGTACCTCTACCTCTTCCTCGACCCCTGCTGCGACTTCACGTTTCTATTGTCATTACATTTTCCGAGTCCACTCCTTTACTTACGTTTCTTCTTCTCCGACCTCTTCCATAACCGATAGAGGTCCTTTCCGATTGATTAAGATTATCTGCCATTTTTCAGTTGTACGTCTCTTTCTGTCACATCTAAACATATATGATTATTCACATAATCAAAACATAATAACACTTTTATCCTCAAGTCTATCCATAACTCAAGATTATATCAGTCATATATAATCTATCTTCTCATAATAGGTTCAGCTATAACATATTCACATGTTTATAGTCCCAGTGAAACCTATTATCATAACTTCCACACCTCTAGTTTAAGTCTAAGTATTTCGCAAATACCCAAATCCCTTAAACTAAGACTCTGATACCAACTGTAACAGCCCACAATTTCCATATACAGATAATCCACATGGTATTACTCATAACACATAATGTAATATTGTTTACAAAATACGGACTAACAAAAACTTTCTTCAATACATTTGTGAACAACTAAATTTTATCATTTCTAAACTTTCCCCTTGCCTTTATCCTGCGAGGTATGTTGACCTGCAAAACCGGTTAGTCCAACAACTGAGCGTTAGACCCAAAAGGTCTAGTGAGTGTACAAATCTCATACAAATAACTTACTTTCCAAACTAGCAGTTTAGAATCAAACCTGTACATATACAACATTTTATATATAATTTGTTACAGAATCTTTTCCTCTCGCGGTTACACCGCCATTTCATCTCTCTCGCGGTTACACCGCCATTTCATCTCCCTCGCGGTTACACCGACATTACATCTCTCTCGCGGTTACACCGACAGTTCATCTCTCTCGCAGTTACACTAACATTTCATCTCTCTCGCGGTTACACCGTCATTTCATCTCTCTCGCAGTTACACCGCCATTACATCTCAAATAGTATTGGAATAATCTTAAAACCAACCGGATATGAATCCGGACAACCATCCGGAGATGTAATCCGGACAACATTGTCCGGATATATAATCCGGACAACACTTATGATGTTTTAAGCGATTTAGGTTTACCTCGGTTAACACTTGGGCGATTTAGGTCTAAATCGCTTAACACTTGAGCGATTTAGCCATTTACCCGGACAAACCTTGTCCGATTTATGATGTAAACCAGATGTAACTTAATTGGTTTAAGGAAAACACCTCGAGTACCTTTGAGCGGTTTAGATGAACCCGGTTGATACTTGAGCGATTTAGAGTGAACCCCGGTCAATACTTAGGCGATTTAGGACTAATCCGGACATCCTTTGTCCGGTTTAGATAGAACCCGGACACTTCTTCTCCGGTTTAGGTAAAATATCCGGATGACACATATATCTAAATGTGATTCAATAACAATTATAATAACTTGAATATTACCAAAACATAAAACACTCACCTTACTGTGCTAATCGGATTAAGCCTTCAGTCTTTTCTCTCAATATATGAAGAAAACTCTCTCGAAAACCAACACCTTACAATTAACATATACTTGCTATTTATAACAAGTGTATGGCCGCCTTTTTATCAAAAGTCGGCTATACCCTCTTCATCACCATCTCACACATACACACATTCCTAACATATACATATATATTTATATATATATATATATACACATATTATTATATATATATATATATATATATTCCAAAATCTTAAATCAAAACTTGTAACCCGAATATTACATCTCTCTCTTCAGTAACTAAATCATGTTGCTTTTTGAGCTCGAATCTCATATTCATTTCAGTTACAAGGCCAGTCTTTAAATCAGATAATTTCTTTGAGGTTTTAGAGAATTTACCTTCTAAATCATCTCTTATCTTCTCATAGACTTTTCTTTCTTTTTCAATTTCTTTCTTTTCTTCCTCAAAACTATTTTTCTCATTATCTGTAGCAATATCCAGCCATTTTATTTCTCAATAAGCTCTTTGGAAATTGTTGCATTCTTCTTCATAGTATTCTTTTTCTCCAAAGCAAAAGCTTTTTTTTCCTCATCTAAAGTCTTTTGCTTGGCAGCAATGCTCTTGGACATTTCCAGACATTTCTTATCAGATTATTTCACATACAATTTCTTCTTATATCAAATTTGACTCTTTCCAAGATTATAATTTGTTCAAATTCAGAAATCTTCTATGATAGTTTTGCATTATTCACCTCAAGTACTTTGATCTTATTGTCAAGACTTCTCTTTTCAGCATTAAATCTTTTTTCAGATTCAACAAATCTTTCCTTTTCTTCCTCATATCCAAATTTATCAGTATTTACTTTTTCAAACTTTAGCAAATTTTCTAATTCAATTACTTTCTTCTTTTCCTTCTCAAATACTTTTCTTTCTGAAGTCAATTCTAACTCAACTTCATAACCTCTTCTAGTCAGCTCATAATTTACTTTTATCTGCTTCACATTCCTTTCTTGAAAACCAGATAAAAATCCTTTAGTCATGAATTCATCAATTTGTTCTTGTAAGAATTTCTTTTCTTCAATAACTTTTCATTATCTTTAGCTAAATCTTTAGCCCAAAAATGATTGGAATGATTTTCATAAAACATTTTAGCATATTTATCTTGTTCCATTTTAAATTTTCTTTCCAACTCAGAAATTCTTTCATTAAAATCTTTATTTTCTCTCTCAAATTTTAAAGCCATTTTAAAATTTTCATAAAAATTTGATTAATCAAAATGATCTTTTTGTTGTTCAAGACTTAGACAAAAATTACACCAAATACAACCTTTATCGGACAACAAAAATATCACTAACAGTTATCGAAGAACACTATATTTACTCTTATCGCCCAAGAACTCTTATTCTGATAACTCCTTATCGGACACATTGATCATCGAACGCTAGAGATTATCGGTCACTTTTTCTCCGGATAACAAGGGTTATCGGATACCTCTTCTCTGGATAACAAAGGTTATCGAATGAAACTTCACCGTACTCCAAAATTATCATATATCTCTTCACCAGATGATAAAGGTATCGGATACCACTTCTCTAGATAACAAAGGTTATCGGATAAAGCTATGCAAAAAGTAAAACACTTGCAAAATATCAGGCGATAAGAATTATAAATCGGACACCAAGGCAAAATCAACAAAATATGAAAATTCGACACCCGATGAGGTATTCTTATCGCTTGATGAATTTGTCATCGGGTGATGAAGATGCAGTTAACCCAGAAATTCAATAAATGATCCAAACTATCCAAAACAATACCAAATTGAATTAAACAAGTACAGGTTGACTCGAAAATATACCACAAACAGAATTGTAATACCAATTTTAAACAAAAACAGATTTTATTCAACCAATTTGATAGAATCAAGATGACTAGTTTCAAGAACTCAAAATTCAAAATTGAATCAAGAAACCACATCAATTATGCAATTGAATGATTCAGTTATGTTTCTAATCACAAATTGTATCAAAATCAATCAATTATATAGATCAATTTACACATAAATGTAGAAATTTGATCAAAAATGAATGAAACAGTCAAGAACAGTGTACGATCAATTTCAAGAACAATCCAGTTCAATTCGATTCTGGTTTCCAAATTCAGTCTAAGCCACTGCAATATGCTCTGATACCAATTGATAGTTCCCAAATTGATTAACCAATCTTCAATTCAAGATCAAGAACACAAATGGCGATCTTAGAATAATAAATTAGTATAAAGTTGAGAGAGAATCTTCAAAGGATTGTTGTATTGAATTCCAAGAGTAATTACAATGAATATGCGTACGAAGATCTTACAAAGATTACAAAGACAAAAACTATTTATAGAAGGCAATTACAAAGCAAATTACAATGGAAAAACTAAGCTTGAATACAACATTAAGTTGATTTACTTGAACCCAACAAATAGTGACATTTATTTATCATAACTTTGATCCATTGTCAAGTAGCAGATGCCTTTAAGCTACGGTCCACCCATTACGAAAGACTGTCTGAAGATATAGCTACGATGCAACAAAGAAAGTACAAGTTAACTGTTGGGTTCAAAGTTGTGCTTAAAAGATTGTATTCAAGCTTGTTTCTCCATTTTATAATTGTTTTAGTCTTTAATGCTTTCGTAGTATAAATAGGTAGCTTGCCTTGTAATTAGTGCTAATTGTCATTTGTGAGAGATTACTGTAATCATTTTGAAGAATTAATACAAAATCATTTGGGTGATAATTATCTCTACTTTTCTCATTGTTCTTATCAAGATTTATCTAATTTGGAGATTATTGGGACAATCAATTGGAATTCTCTTCTGATTCTAATATTTTTTTTATTTAGATTCATTGTTCAAAAACTTTTATGATGACTATTTTGACAACAAAACTAATGAGTCAAATATTTTGTCCAGGGATGAACAACATATTCAATCTGAACAACAATTATCTGGTCCATCTGTTGATGTTCCAGTTACTGTAACTGAAGAAATTTCTGAAGATGAAGAGATTGAAATGGAAAATCTAAATTGTCTATTCGTTGTGAAGAGGGCTTGAACATCAATCTGCCAGAGGTTTCGGTCGTTCAAGATGAAAACACTTTACCTCTGTCAGATATTCAGCATATTTCAGTTCCAAATATTGAACCTTCACATGAACCTGTTCCGAACAATTCCCCCAATTCTTACATTGATCAAAGTTCAGATCAATCTTCATACATTCCTCTAACTCATAGCACCAAGTGGACCAAAGATCGTCCAATAACTTAAATTATTGGTGATCTAAATGCATCTATTTGTACTAGGTCTGCTTCTGCCAATGAGTGTTTATACTCCACTTTCTTGAGCAATATTGAGCCGTCTAAGGTTTCTAAAGCATTAGCGGACCCGGATTGGATAATCGCTATGAAAGAGGATCTAAATCAGATCGAAGCTTTAAAGGTCTGGAGGTTGGTTCCTCGTCCCAAAAACAAAACGGTTATCGGTACTAAGTGGGTTTTCAAAAACAAAGAAGATGAAGATGGAGTTGTTGTCAGAAACAAGGCTTGGCTTGTCGCTAAAGGATACAATCAACAAGAAGGCGTCGACTATGATGAAACATTTGCTCCGGTAGCACGGATTGAAGCTATCAGGATGTTCTTGGCGTACGTTGCACATAAAAACTTCACCGTTTATCAGATGGACGTCAAAACAACATTCCTGTATGGTCTTCTCAAAGAAGAAGTTTATGTTGCTCAACCTAAAAGATTTGTTGATGAGTCAAAGCCTGATCACGTTTACATCCTTGACATAGCCTTGTATAGCCTAAAACAAGCCCCGAGAGCCTGGTATAACATTCTATCAGAATTCCTTGTAAAATCAGGCTTCTCGAAAGGTAATATCGACACAACCCTCTTTATTAAAAAGAAAAATTCTGACATTATCTTGATACAAATTTATGTTGATGATATAATATTTGGATCTACGAATCCTAAATACTGCAAAAACTTTTCTGCCTTGATGGTTTCTAGATTTAAAATGAACATGATGGGTGAGATGAACTTCTTTTTAGGTCTTCAAGTAAAACAATCATCTTCAGAAATTTTTATCTGTCAAACAAAATATATTTCAGAAATCCTCAAGAAACTTAATTTGGAAAACTGTTCATCTATAAAAACACCTATGACTCATGGTTCAAAACTACATGATGATCCTTCTAGTAAAGTTGTAGATCAGAAAACATATTGAGGCATGATTGGTTCTTTGATGTATTTAACGTCTTGTAGACCAGATATTATGTTCTCAACACATCTTTGTGCCATATACCAGACTAATCCAAAGGAGTCCCACTTAAGTGTTGTTAAGCACATTTTTCATTATCTGAAAGAGACTGCTAATCTTGGACTCTAGTATCTAAAGGGTATTAGTTTAGAACTGACGGCTTACTCAGATGCAGACTATGCAGGGTGTATGTTGGACAGGAAAAGCACTTCGGGTCACGTTCAATTTTTGGGAGATAAACTAGTAAGCTGCGCTTCAAAGAAACATAATTGTGTATCCATTTCTACCGCGGAAGCAGAATATGTAGCTGCTGCTAGTTGTTGTTCTTAAGTTCTTTGGATGCGCAGGTTTTTCTTTCAATAAAAATCCAATTTATCGTGATTCAAAAAGTGTTATTGTTATTTCTTGCAATCCTGTTCAACACACCAAAACAAGACATATAGATATTCGGTATCATTTTATAAAAGATCATGTTGAAAAAGAGACTATTAAATTATATTTTGTAAATACAGAGTTTCAACTAGCTGACTTATTTACAAAAGCCTAGGATAAGTATTTGTCCGATTAAGTCTGAATCTGGACAAGGCATTGTCCGATAAGGACTTAATCCGGATGAAGTATTGTCCGGTGATAGTGATATCTGGAATACGCTATGTCCGATTAAGAGCCTATTCGGACAAAAGGCTATCCGATGAATTCACATTCGGATGAGATCAGATAGATTTTTGGACTTGGATATTTTTTGTTGTGTATTCGGTCAAAGGTCTGTCCGGACTCAGGTCTATCCGGACAAGACTTGTGCGTATTGCTTATCTTTGAGTTTGACTTGGATTATTTTGTTTGATATCCGGTCATAGTGTCATCCGGAGATGGTGTAATCCGGTTGTATAGTCATCCGGAGATGAGTTATCCGTTCAAGTGTTATTCGAATTCCTTAAGTGTTAGTTTGTATTCTTGAGTTGTATCCGAACATCCCTTTTGTTCGATGATACTTCAATCCGGACAACACTTTGTCCGGATAGGAATGTGAAGAGTATTTCAATTCTCCTATATAAGTCTTTGTCCGATTTCATTTTACTCTTTACTGTTTTTCACTCGAATTCGCTCAAGCTCTCATCGATATTCATCTTTTCAGGACAATATTAAAAGTTCATCAAGTTCTTCGTGTTCATCTTCATCTTATTCTCTTTGAACCTAATCCGTATTCCTTTGGACTGTTGTTGAACTTTAAAAGGTTTGTATGTTAAACCCCACAATGCAAAATGTAAAAAGTAATGAAAAACAACAAGTGATGAAGAACCAGAAGACCGATGAAGACATCAAGGCAGAATTGACTAAGTCTGGAATTCAACCATTGGATCGATGGATAGTTCAACCAGACCGATGGACAAGTTCAACCATTGGACCAATGGACAAGTTCAACCAGAGGATCAATGGACAGCTCCAAGGATGCGATGGAAAGAGCATCCTCATCGATCCTCTGGACAAGCAACACTTAGAAGACTTTCCAGCAGTTCATCCAAGTATGCAATGAAGATTTGAAAATAAGAATGAAATTATCATATCATGAATGACAGCTGGAGACGACAAATCAACAGCTGAAATTCAAGTTTATCTTATTATTAATGTTTATCCATGAGAAAGATAAACTGTATCTGTTAGCTAGACGATTTGCTAGAAAGTAGCATTAGATAGT
>NW_020202269.1:34703-35533 GCF_001531365.2 Cynara cardunculus var. scolymus
CTTTCTTATTTTATTCTTGAGACATCATAACTTTCTTCATTAAATCACTATAATTTGGTTATTCATAACTAGATTATTAGTGTTATTGAGAGATCTGGGATCAACAATGGGTATCAGAGCCTATTGATTGATTATCCAATCAAAACGATCTTTTAAAATCTTTCAATATTTTAATCTTCTTTCTTATCAAAAATTCTCTCTTCTTTTCCAAAATTTTCAATGGCCAACTGGAATTCCGCTTACAATGTTGGTTCCCTCACAAAGCCTCCAACTCTTCAACGAGAGGAATATCCTCAATGAAAGATCAGAATGGTAAATTTTCTGGAGGGAATAGATAGGAATCTCCTGCGATCCATACAGGAGGGTCCCTACATTCCTCAAACTCTAGTTCCAAGAGTTCCAGGAACAAGTACCACAGCTGAAATTCCAGCATATTACATGTCTAAAGATGAAAGAAATTGGGATGAAGATGATAAAGAAAGAGTCGAAATTGACAGAAAGGCCAAAAGATTGATAATCATGGCGCTACCTAATGAAATCTTTCAATCCCTCGATACATGCTCCACTGCGAAAGAACTTTGGGACGAATTGACAAGTCAACTGGAAGGAGGAGCAAAGACGAAGAAAAATCGTAGAGCACAATGTCTCAACGATTACACCAACTTCAAAGCCCTCCCTGATAAACCCAAACAAAAGACTTATGATCGTTTCAACACATTGATAAATCAATGTCATATAAATGATATCATCAGAACCAAGGAAGAAAACAACGTTTTATTCCTAAAAAGTCTAGGCGATGAATGGACTCAGCTATCCATGTCTCTACAAGC
>NW_020202269.1:36006-37480 GCF_001531365.2 Cynara cardunculus var. scolymus
CAAAGAACACAAGAAGAAAGGCAAGAAAGCATTGCTGGTAGAATCAGAATCTGAAGAGGAAACTTCTKAATCAGATGATGAGATTAAAGCTTTCGCCAAATYATTVGCCTTGATTACAAAACAGTTCCAAAAGAAGTTCATCAGAAAAACTTACGAACGAAAAGAGTTCAGAAGGGAAAGGTACCAGTCATCCTTTGATAGAAAGCCATCCAAATTTCATCAAAGGGAAGAAAGAAGAGATGGAAGAGAAGAACGGGAAGAGAGAAGAGAAGAGAAGAAAGAAGAGAAGAAAGAAGAGAGGAAAGGAGAGAAGACAAAGAAGGAAAGAAAAATGACCTTCGATGCTTCAGATGCGGAAAACTTGGTAACTTTTCCAAAGAATGCAAAGGACGATTGATCAAGGACACCGATTACTATAAGAATAAATACAAGTATAATTCAAGAGAGCGAAGCTTGATGGCCGAAAAGGAAAACTGGGTGTCCGATTCTTCATCAGAYGATGAAGATAAAGCACTCATCTGTCTAATGGCCACGTCCAATGCAGAATCCGCCTCCAACTCTGATGACCAGGTATGTGAGTCTTACTCAAATGAAAACAACTCTGTTCCATCAGAACTAGAGTTAAGGAAATTAAGTTTTGAAAAATCTGAAAGAATAAAAACGAAAAAAGAAGCAAGTTTCTACAAAAGAGAAAATGATCTTCTAACCGCAGAAAAAGATGATTTAGCAAAAGAAAAGATTCGCATAAGCACCCTTAAGAAATCAGAAGAAGATAAACTTCTGGAATTGAACAAGCGTATAACTAAGGACCTAGAAAAGAAAACTAAGGCTTTAAAGGAATCTGAGGCAGAAAGACTGAATTCAGTAGCTCTTAAAGATTTCTTTCAAAATGAGCGAGAAATTCTTCATCAGAAGCTTCAAACCAATGAAATTCTGATGAAAAAGTATAAAGATGGACAAGAAGTTTTTGAAAAACTAAACGGCCAAAAGGATACACAAGGGATTGGATTCAATGAATTAGATTCATTCATCGACTCAAAGAAATCCACCCTTGAATCCACCTTCAAACTTGGATGCATTCAAAAACCCGACTTCTCTCCAAAACAAAAAGCAAGTTTCAAAAGAGTTAAAGTCGATGGAAAAACTATTGTTTCAAGACAGGACTTCGAAAATGTGGTTTACGAAAAAAGTACTTGTAAAAATATTGATGAAAGAAATGACATTTCCAAACCAAAGATTGTTGAAAACTCTATTGAAAATCCAGAATCTCTGAATATCAAATTTATCTCATTAGCAAGTATTGTTGATGAAAAGGAAAATCCAAATGAGGAATCATCAATCGATGAATCGATGAATCACTCAAGTAAAATTGAGAATTCATCGAAATCAAAATTGATGAAACCTCAAGAATATCAAACTGAAGCATCAACCTCTGAACCCACATCCTCTGCTCCAATCCAAGTTAAATTTGATT
>NW_020202270.1:0-263 GCF_001531365.2 Cynara cardunculus var. scolymus
ACAAGGGTGAACACGATATGAACAAGGGGTGAACAACCACATAAGACCAGAAACATATATGAACAAGAGGTGAACCTTAAACGGCGTGGATGCAATGCATATATAAAACTCCAATTGACAAATGATCGCTCCTGAATATGTTTATAATGAAGGAACTATTGTTCACAAGCTGTTCATATCGTGTTCATACATGTTTTTTTTATTTATTTCCTTTCGTATAGCAGTTATTCTTATTATGTTCATATTGTGTTTATAAATGATAT
>NW_020202270.1:1728-29108 GCF_001531365.2 Cynara cardunculus var. scolymus
TACCTAAATACCCTTTTCAACTTTGTTCACTTATCTTTATGAAATTTTAAAATTAAAAAAATAAGTTTTTATCATGATTAATCACAACCGTTTATTGAAAGATTGAATGACCAAGATCGGTTAACAAAGTCAACACAAAAACTTTGGTTAACATTTGAACTTCACCCTATATATATATATATATATATATATATATATAACATACAAATTTGTCGCCTTATGTCACACCTTGAAAAGTGCCGCATCCTCGCCTTGGCGTGTAAGACTTGAGGCTTGACCTTGCCGCCATACCACATCCCACGTTTTTTTGGACCTTGGGTATAAGTAGGTATAATGGGTCTTATTATCCTTAATGAGCCGAAGTGGGTCATTACGGGACTAAATGAGTCAAAATTTATCTAATTAGACTTAAATGGATCTAATTGAGGTATAATGGGTCTTAGCGGTGCTAAATTACTCATCTTCGTATAAGTGGGTATAATAGGTCTCATTTTCCTTAATGAGTCTAGAGGGTCATCTCATAACGGGTCTAAGTGGGTTATATTAGACCTAAATGAATCTAATTGAGGTATAACGAGTCTTAGTGGTCCATAATGGGTTGTTTTGGAATAAGTGTGTATAATGGGGCTTATTTTCCTTAATGAGTCTAAATGGGTCATAAAGGACCTATTGGGTCATAACGTGTCCAATTAGAGTTAAATGGATCTAATTGAGGTATAATAGGTCTTAGTGGTTCTTAATGGTTTGTTTTTGGTATTTGTCGTGATATGTCTTATTCTCCTTAACGAGTCTTAGTGGGTCATAATGGGACTAAATGAGTCACAAAATGTCTAGTTTGACCGAAATGGATGTAATTAAAGTATAAGTGGTCCTTAATGAGCCGTTTTGGAATAAGTCTGTATAATGGGTCTTATTCTCATTAATGAGTCTAAGTAGGTGATAATGAGTCTACATAGACCCAAATGGATCTAATTGTGGTATAACGAGTCTTAGTGGGTTATAATTAGGGATGGCCAAATCGGCCAGGACCGGCCCGAGACCGGTAAGGACCGGTTATGAGACCGAAAACCGGGACCAGTTGGGGTTTTTGGTAGTTTCGTGGGACCGGGACCGACTATGGACCGGCCCGGACTGGCCTGGCTGAAAATTCAAATAATTTTATAAATAAATGTATTTTTAAATAATTTTATAATGTATTTTTATAAGACAATATAATTTTAATTATATTAAAATGCCTTTTTAAAGTGTATTTGAGTGACCCAATTGTAAATTTTTATAATGTATTAAAAATATATATCATTAAAAAAATTTAAAAAAAATCTTAGTTTTTAGTGCCGGGACCGGCGGCCCATAACCGGTTATAAAGTACCTTGATCGGTCATACCATTTTCGACCGGAACCGGTTATGCCCGGTTATGAGAAAGCTTGGGACCGATTAGGCCCGGCCCGGGACCGGTTTTTTGTCATCACTAGTTATAATGCATCTAATTAGACCTAAAAATATATTATTAAGGTATAACGAGACTAAGTAGTGCTTAATGGGTCATTTTGAAGTAACTAGGCATAATGAGTTTTATTTTCCTTAATGAGTCTAAGTGAGTCATAATATGTCTAATTGGACCGAAATGGATCTAATTGAGGTATAATGAATCTAAGGGTGCGTTTGGTTTGCGGGAATGTTTCTGAGGGATTTGGATTCCTGGAGGGATTTGGATTCCATGGGATTTGGATTGGATTGGATTTAAAATCCATTCCTGTGTTTGGTTTGCAGGATTTGGATTTGATTACAGGAAATTAGGGCAGAACCCTTGTGCATTTTCTATTCAAGCAGACCAGAATCGAGCATTTCTAATGCTATAGAAAAGGGGTTAATCGATTACCTGCTGAGTGATGACGCGACGGAAGGAAGACAGCACTGGCGAGGAAGACAGCACCGGCGAGGAGGCAAACCTAGGGCACAGCTTCGCAAGGGACGCGACGGGAAGGAAGACAGCACCGGCGAGGAAGACAGCACCGGCGAGGAAGACAGCACCGGTGAGGAGGCAAACCTAGGGCACAGCTTCGCAAGGGACGCGACGGGAAGGAAGCAGGAGGCGTCGGTGAAGCAATCGATGGGAGGGAAGCGATGGGTGAAGGAAGCGGGAGGCGTATGGGAGGGAAGCGATGGGTGAAGCAATCGATGGGAGAAGATGGAGACGAGAAGATGGAGAAGATGAAATCCCACGGGGATGGGATTTTGAAATCCCATGTATTTTCAAAGGATTTTGAAATCCATGGTTCACGGGATTTTAAATGAATCATTGGATTTGAAATCCTACCATTCCTACAAACCAAACACAGGATTGGAATGGATTTCAAATCCAAATCCCCCCAAATCCATTCCAATCCCGCAAACCAAACGCACCCTAAGTGATTCTTAATGGGTCATTTTGGAATAAGTAAGTATAATGGGTCTTATTCTCCTTAACGAGTCTTGGGTCATAGTGAGTCTAATTAGACCTAAATAGATCTAATTAAAGCGTAATGAGTCTAAGTGGGTTATATACAGACAAAAGCAATCGCTTAGTCCAAACACGACTTGTTTACATCCCTTGTTGGCTTGCTTTTCATATCGTCTCGTCTTTCGTTCTACGTTCAAACGCACTTCCGCATCCAACTTCTTGACATATTCACCCTTCCTTTCTCCATCCAAACTAGTTCCTTTCTCCATCCAAACTAGTTCCTTTCTCCATCCAAACTGACGTTATGGCTCAAAGTATTGTGCCTAATATTCAATTGATTACTTCAGTTTAGCCATCGGTTTGGGGATGACCAGTGGTTGAAAATAACAACTTTGTTCCCATTTTGCACCATAGCCATCAGTTTGGGGATGCTTCAATTGTAATTCTTCTCAAGTGAAAAATCTTCAGATTCAGATAAACACACATATGGCATGAATTCCTTATGAAGTATTTCTAACTTTGTTATTAGTTTATTGCCAATTGATCATATTTGTGCTTCTGCAATTTTATTCTAATCATGATTTAAATTGAGAAATTTGGGATCTAACATATTTCTTGAATATAAAATACATGGACGTTCCAATCTTTTTGGAGGCCTTGTCACATCCAAAACTTTTGATTACATTGCATAAATGAGATAACAGAGAATATATGTTAAGAACAAAAATGGACTAAACCTAAAACGATTAACAATCTGAAACTAAACATAAACCATTAATGATTTGAACCTAAAACCAAACAATTAATGGTTTGAACATAAATAATTTCAGCTATACTTTTACACAGGTCGATAAAAAGACCATGAACACATGTAAATTTGGGCCCCAAATTTTCGAGGGCCCTCTTCAAAATCTCACATTTAACATGCTAAGGGACGACCTTGATAAAATAGATCGAACAGTTGTCAAGCCCATTAAACATATCAAGCTTATATATAACTCAAATCTGCAATTTAAGCTTAAATTACTCATCATAAACACATACTTTATAGATGGTTTTAAGCAGTTTATCAAACGACATGTTCTTCTATTAAGATACCGACACACCATCTTTTTTCCTCGCTTTTACTACCATTTATTTATATATACACCCCTTACGGTTGAGTATTGACTCATACTGTTAAACATTTCGAAACTTGAATGGAGAAACAAGGGAAGAAGGGATAACAAATAGATAAATAAGGCATCTAAATATCAATTATGCATTAGCTTCATCCTCCTCAAGAATAAGTAGGCTAGTAGTCGATAACCAAAGACCATGATCAACAAAGCTCCAACTTCAACCCCACCCCAGTCGGGGTTGCCTTTCATGACTGAACCAGACTTGCACAAACCCGAGTCAGGATCCGAGTGAAAACAATTGGATTGGATCTTCAAGAGTAGCCGATATGTATGATAGTTGAACGAGATGTAGCGTATCCAAGACATAAAAGATGGCACATTCTGCATCCCAATCATTTCGAAACACGAATGTAATTCATGACTATTTTTATATATGCACCACTACAAAATTGGTTTTTCAGGATGTTCTAGTAAACACTACTAGAAAGTTGGACATCATCGACATATGTAGTAGACGGATAACACAGGCAACACTACTGACAAATTTAAAAACCAAAAGTTAAAGGTTTTAACATCAGACCAACTTAAGATTCCGTGTACCTTTCAAAATTCGTCAGTAATAACTGTGGAAATAGTTTACAAACCAAGTTAAAAGCCGTAAATAATGGACTTCACGGACGAATTACCAATGAAATTTCCTGTCACTGATAGTCTCTATTTTTGCGTTGATAATACTTAATAGAACTATTTAAGTTTTAGGAACAAGAAATGGGTCTCATATACAATGGCTTTGGAATGTTGTCCTAATAGGCTTCTTTATATGACCAAAAAAGTAAAGTGTCCTATCTAAAGGCGTTGTAATAAGTTTATATGACGTTTTTGACGCCGTAATAAGTTTTTTAGAACACTTTTAATATAAAACGTCTCATTAGCAACTTTATAGGACACTATTCGAAAAACTGTCCTATAAAAACAAGTGTCTTATAAAAAAATGAGTTTATAGGACACTTTCTCAAGAATGTCCTATAAAGTTGCTAATACCACGCTTTGTATTAAAAATGTCCTAAAAATCTTGTTAGGACGCCCAAAAACGTCATATAAACTTATTGCAACGCCTTTATATAAACCGTTTTATATTTTGATCCTATAAATTAAGTCCTATAAAACGGTCTATTAAGACGCTTAGAGATTGAGAACGTTCTATAAACCCAATTTTGTTGTAGTGATTTTTTTTTAAAATAAAGACTACAAATGGTTAAACCCAAAGTCTACCTGAACAAAAAATCCACCGGCTAACATGAATGCCATGACTATTATTGAAGCCAAGGTTGTGGCTTTCCTTGTATCATGGAATGCTGCGCCTATGGCCTGCCCAAGACCCTGAAAGGTATTTTTAGTGCCAATTTATATTGAAAAAGGAAATAATGAACTTCAGTACAATAAATTATATCTGGTTTATAGGACGTAAAAAATGTCTAAATATTTTAATAGGTTGTTTGATGGGACTTTGATTTATAGGACTAAACATGTGTTTGTCCTATTTATAAGTGTTGCAATAAGTTTATAAGACATTTTTGGACGTCACTACAACAACATTAAGTTTATAGAACGTCTATAACATCTGAACGTCTTAACAGAATACCTTATAGGACTTAAGTTTATAGAACCGTACAAAAAGTGTTACAATAGGTTTATAGGATGATTTTGGACGTTTTAACAAGTTTTCCTTACGTTTGTAGAATAAAGTGTCGTACTATTTATTTTATACGACACAATTTGAAAAGTGTTCTATAAACATAAACATCCTATGTAAAGATAGGTTTATATGACATTTTTCAAAATTGTTCTATAAAATAGCTAATAAGATATTTTATTTAAAGAACTTTCTAACAAACTTGTTAAAATGCTTTAAATCGCCCTATAAACATATTCTAATATTTTTTGATATATAAAACGTTTTATAATTTGATACTATAAACTAAAATCCTATAAATTATCACTACTAGAATAATGGATATTTCCGGCACGATTTCCGAGGGACCACTTCCGGCGGAACTCTTCTGGCGGACATCAAAAAAGTCAACTTTTATTGACTTCCGCCAGAAATCCGGCGGAAATATTATTCTGGTAATAAAGCATCTGCCGGTAAACACGTTGGTAAATTAATCACCGGCGCCAACTTTTTCGGCAGCCATATCCATCGGTAATATGTATTTCCGGCGGATATGGCCGCCGGAAAAGTTGCCCTGTTTAGTAGTGTATGCTATTATAATGCTTAAATATTTTAAGCATTCTATAAACCCAATTTTGTCTTAGTGTGTCTTGATAGGTATTTTCAATTTTTTTTTTAAAAATAGAATGTCATATTAGCTTTCTTTTATAGGGCATTTTTGAGAGAAGTGTCCTATAAACCACTCTTTTACAAGACATCTGTTTTTATAAGACGTTTTTCAAATAATATCATATAAAAAAATTAATAGCACATTTTATTTTAAAAATATTATAAAAACTTGTTAAAAAGTCTAAAAGCGTTATATAAATTTATTGCAACACTTTTATATATAACACGCAATTATCTAATTCTATAAAGCAATCTTATAAGGACACTTAGGGGCCGTTTACTAAACACTTACTTGGTAAGTGCGTACCGGATAAATTTCCTCATCGGATGAACATGAGAAGGGACAAAAATCTTACCGGGTAAGAGCGATGAGAATGATGGAGAGTCTTTACCGGATGACGACTCTTACCCAGGTAAGCGCTTACCCACTAAATTGTTGCATTCGATATGTTTTGATGTACTAAAATCTTACACATCAAAATAAATCATAATGTTAACTCCTATCGATAAGCGCTTACCAGGTAAGCAATTGGATAAACGGCCCCTTCAAGTTTTTTGGCGTCCTATAAACGTGAGCTCAATTGGCAAATGAAGGTCAGCGGACCCTCATAAAAGTCATCAGTTCGAGTCTTTTTAAGACCACTTGAAATTTTCCGGATTGTTCTCTTCAGGTTCTATGAGATTAGTCGAGGTGCTTACAAGTTGGTCCGGACACGACATGAGTTACAACGTAAACCGCAAACGCTAGAAAGTAAGGAAGTACATATACCTGAGCAGCAATGACACACAGGAAAACTATGAAGAGTGTGACCACAAACGCATTGAAGCTTCGCAACAATCCTACCAAGAAGTAGACGATCGAAACGAAGAGTAACGGCAAGATGAGATCTAAAGGAATGTCGCTCATGTTTTTCGCAACCAAGTATGCACTCAGATTGTACATCTCAACGGATCTTTCCTTAGCAAGCACCGGGCGTTCCATAGGGAAGGTGAAGATGGCCGTGAATAGCGGGAAGAACGTCCAGAAAACCGAAACAAAGAACAACAGCCCAGCCTGTTCATGAAGGCGGTTGGGAGTACCGGAAGCATATGGGTGCCACCAAAGCAGTGCGACGATTAAAGCAGTTGCCATCACTTGTATTACGCGCATGGTGCTTAAATACACATGACGCCGCTCCTTGAACCCTCGATTGAAAAGGATAACGAACTGTTCGAACCAAGTGGCTCCCGAGTCCTGGAATGCACATTCGCCGTTAGTCAATAGAGGCATCTTCAGCTTTCTTCTAGTTCCTAATCTTGCTTCATATGCCTCAAGAAGGTACTGAAATACGACATGAAACAAGCTATTACACGCAAACTTGCCGCTACAATAAATTGGGATTAGTTGGTTCGCATAGCGGGTTGGATATTCAGGTTAATGAAAAAAAGTATCTTTCCCGTCAAGGTATAAAGAGTAATTAAATTGTGAAAGAAAAGTTGAAGATGGTATAAATTATATGAGAGTAAATTGTGAGTAATTCTGACCTCGTGGACATCCATGGGAGATGGTTCGCTTTCGCTGCAAGGAATGAACTTGTTCTCGAGTTCGGATGGAATAGATTTGTCGTTCATATTCCCATTGGCGAGATCAATTAGAAATTCAGCGGGGTTCATAGCAATATAAGGGGAACAACCGATGGACGAGAAGTATGTCATCGCTTCTGATGCTTTACCAGCATACAAAAAACTTCCTTTTCCCAAAAGGAACAACTTATCGAACTTGGCAAAGAGTCGACTCGATGGTTGGTGTATCGTTGCAACCACTGTCTTGCCAGCCTTGTTTAGAAAACCGAAAGAAATTAAAACCGATCAATCAATGTTATATATACACAGAGAGAGGGGTTCAAACGAGAATTAATAAGGTCAAAATAAGAAAACACGAGAGTCAAATCAAATGTGATTTTGCATTAAAATCAGATGCGATTATAGAACACGATCAAATAGCCATTCACTTATATGGTATGCAATGGACGTACAAATTATATATAGCCAGGTTTAGGAGAAAACCACAATAAATGAAAACGGAATAACACTCTGATAACCATTCACTTATACAATATGTAATGCACATACAAATTATTTTCTGGTAAGCAGATTAGCATAATATGTACACGTACAGTACATAAAAAGCAGGAAACATCTTCAATTACTTGTATGCACATATGTATACCGCATAAATAAATCGTTATTATGATATTCCTTAGTTTTCTATTTTTATAAGATGTTTTCTTCTGAACCTGACTCTCTCTATGTTTGGTGATGGAGAGACAAAATATATATATATATATATATATATATAATGGAAGGATCATTCAAGAAATTAAACATTTTGTTAAAAGACGAGAAATTTCAATACCATATATGATTACATTCCTTTAAGTATGTTTAATCATATATGATTACGCTTTTTAATCATACCTGTTATCATATATGACATTGTAACTCTGATGTTCTCTCAAAATGTTTATTATATATATATATATATGCATGTACTACCAGAGCCATATTCTGCAGCGTTTGAACTATTCGGAGTGCGGTTGTTGAATCTAAGCCTGATGTAGGTTCATCTAGGAATAGAAGTGAAGGGTTAAGCAGAATTTCAGTGCCAATGCAAACCCTTTTCCTTTCTCCCCCAGAAATTCCTCTACTGAATGGTCCACCAATTAACGTATCTTGGCATCTGAAATACAACTTCATTAAAATCATAAACAAAAATATTACAGACCACATAATTCATTACATCATTATACATTGTCATCTAGCGTATGAACTAGTTTTTACATGCATGACTAGTTTATTAGCTGGTTCAGTCGTCAACAGTTGACTTATCGACTAATTTGTCAAACATAAACCGAACGTGAATGCAACAGATTGTCAACTAGTTAACTTACCTTTCAAGGCCGAGCTCAGCTATGATGTTTATCGCTCGATCCATTTTCACTTCTCTTTTTAATGTACTTGGAAGGCGAAGTAGAGCTGTATAAGTTAGGGTTTCTTTGATTGTGAGATGAGGAAACACAACATCGTCTTGTAGAACATACCCGATTCTGTCATTTCGTCATAAATGATCAACATTTGTGTATCTATATGCATAGGGTTGTATTCAAACAAGAACATTACTAAACTAAGAGAACATGAGAAAGCCAATATCACATGTCATTCATACTAAAAATTACATGTGATTAAGGTACAGTCAACCTAGAGGAACCGTTCATTAATCATATGTGAATTTTAGTATAAAATTGCATGTCATATATACGTTTCTCACCATAACTTCCCTTCTCACCAGAACCCAACCCTATGTATACGTATACGTATACATATATATATATATATATATATATATATATACGTATATGTATATGTATATGAAGGGGATTAGCATCATGCATGATATGTTGATTGAATTGTACCTTGGCCTTAGAGATTTGTGATAGGGGTGATCATTATAAGTTATAGAACCACTTCTGTTTTTCAGTCTTCCACTTAAGAGATTAAGGAGAGTTGTTTTGCCACCACCAGATGGTCCCATTAGAGCCAATACCTCTCCAGGTTGCACACAACCTGTTATTCCTTGTAGTACAAGTTTCTCTGAATTATGATCATCATGTCTCTTTCCTTTACTTGATATTGTGTATTTCACATCCTCAAACTGCATACATACATACATACATACATACATACATACATACATACATACATACATACATACATACATACATACATACATACATAATTAACATCATGCCCATAAATCCATCCAAATTTTTAAGAAACTGCTTTACATACCTTGAGATATATAGGCATTGTGGGTTCTAAATGCATTTTACTCCAACTGACTGCATTATATTGGTCCATTTCGACAACTATATATCATTCAGAACAACGAAACTGTTTCATAAATTAACCGTACGCGTGACTGATATAAAGGAAGTGAGAGCTAGTGTAATTGGATCGAGTTATACATACATGTATGAGGGTTTTCTACGCCCTTTGCATCCAATATACGATCGTCTGAGGATCTCGTTGCAGAAAGAAAGGTTTCGTCATGATCATTAGTGTTGAGAAGCTCATCCATATCTACTAGGAAGTGGGAGTTCATTGATCTTGTTTTTCGGATAGCTTTCTCTGTTGATGATTTCCGATCGATCTCCAAGCTGCATTTCTTTTGCTTACTCGTACACTTGTTCTTTGTTACGGTCGAAAAATGAAAATCAGGGCTAGATATTAACATGGGTGTAGCTATCTCTAATTAGCTTACTACGTACAACCTGTTAGGAAATTTAGGATTAGAGTGCAAGTAGTCATATATGCAAGACCAAAATAATATATATATATATATATATATATATATATATATATATGTATATGTATATCTTACACTTCGGATTACGTGAGACCAACCTACTTTCATGCTTTCACGAGACCCGTGATTTTTTACACTTGAAACTTTATAGCAAAATGCTGTGAAGGTAAAAAATTATTATGAACCTTCACAGAAAAACACTGTGAAGGTTACTTTTACAGCGTTTTGCTGTGAAGTTTCAAGTGTAAAAAAATGGTCTCACGGATCTCATGAAAACAGACTGGTCTCATGTGAACCCAACCCTATATATATAGCTATAGGTTAGTTTGAGAAGTGAAAAAGTGATCATACCGCTTCATACGGTCAAGATTGAATTTGATTGGTCAAAAATTGTGGCTATGCAAAAAATAAATGGGGTAATTTCGTATTTTTTTATAAACAGGCGGCAAACGGGTTCATATGTGAATCTGTGTGATTCACATAAGAACTATATGTTCAAAATAATATATTTCTTGCCATTATGAGTTTAGGGCGAGAAACTTGAGTAGCAGTGGTGGACAAATCGAGACAATGAAAATACAGGTAAAAAAAGTGGAATGTTGGAGTATTTTTTTTGATCGGTCATGTCATATAGACCCTAATTGGACATCCAATTGCTTCATGAACCCGTTTAACTCACATATAAACTATTTTAACTGATTCACATATGAACTAATTAACTAATTTACATATGAATCAATGGTTTCATATGTGAATCAGTTAAATAGTTCACATGTAAACTAATTAAGAGGTTCACATATGAACATACAGTTCGTACATGAATCATACGGGTTCACATGTGAATCTGTTTGCCATCTATTTGTAAAATTCGCAAAACTATCCCTCTATCTTATGCATACCCATGTGAGAAATTATCCGGTGCTTCACAGTCAAAGTTAGGCATGGAGTGGGACGGGGATGGCGTGGGGACCTCAATCCCCGTCCCCGTCCCCGTCCCCGTCCCCAATTACTTATCTCTATCCCCGTCCTCATTCCCGCCGGGGAATATAATCGCATCCCCATCCCCAACGGGGAAACGATGATTTATTTTTCCGGTTTATATAAGTTATTTTAAATTAGATATGAGAGAGACCATACATGTTTAAATCTTAAACATTTTCAATAAACCTAAAACCAAAAAATTTTAATTTTTAATACAAAAAAACTACAACATCATATAAGAACTAATAACCTAAAACCAAAAAAAAATCAATTAAATCAAAAAAAAAAAAACAAAACTTAAAGTCACATATACCAAAAGATATTAAGTAATACAAAACCATATCTAACAATATACAAAACTTACTGAATAATTGCATTTTGACTTGACATCCAAAATATTACATATTAACATTCAAAAAATAACAATTTTAGATTATAAACCTAGTTAGAAAATAGGAAAATTATGAACTACCGCTTTAGTTGAAATAAATAATATACATATATATATATATAGAGAGAGAGAGAGAGACTTGGGATCATGTGAGACCAATGGTTTTTCGTGAGACCCGTAAAACCAATTCTCAACCCTTGGATTAGATTTACAATCGTCAGATCTGAACATTCATAAACGCCACGAGACTTCTCAATAATTACAAAATTGTTACCTTGCAACTTTAGACCATTAGATCATTAGTTTATAAATTTGATCAATGAACATAAATTGGTCTTACGGGTCTCACGAAAAACCCTTGGTCTCACGTGAACCCAACCATATATATAATTTATTAATTAATATATATAACGGGTACGGGGCGGGACGGAACGGAGAGTATCATATCCATCCCCGTCCCTATCCCTGGTTTGAGACAAACGGGGATCCCCGTCCCCATCCTTGATTTAGCGGGGAATCCCCGACCGGGGCGGGTGGACAGAGTTCCCCTACGGGTCAGGGCCCATTCCCATGCCTAGTCAAAGTCACAAATGTTAACTAAATAGATGGATATGATCACTTCTTTACTTATCAAATACTTATCACTTCTCAAATAAAACCTTTCTATATATATATATATATATAAAGATAATTTGCATAAAATACTTGGAACAAACCTTTGATATGGCTAATGACTTGATGTTGTGTTTAATTTGAAGTGGAAAAGAGAGTTTGATTTGAGGTGTAATATATAAAGAGGTGCATGTAACATCAAATTGGCTACTTTCTACTTGTCACTTGTCATAAACATTGTTATATCATATCATATCATATCATCCTATTCCTCCCTATCATTATATCCCACTAAATTTTATAATAAAAAAACACTATCATTATCACACTTTCCATGGCTGTGTTTTTTCCTTCTCATTTCTTTTATATTCACTACATTAAATCCATCTTTTTATGTGATGACTCCGGGTTATCTACAAAACAGGTAGTCGTACTAGGATTAGTCGGCTCGCATAGCGGGTTAGATATCAAAGTTAATTAAAAAAATCCATCTTTTTATATGATATTTATATTTTATAAGACACTTTTTATATGATTTTATGAAATAGTTAATACGACACTTTATTTTAAAAACATCTTAAAGTTTACATTAATTGAAACGGCTAAAAGACGTTCTATACAGGGGCGGAACAAAAATTGTTGTAGCCTCGGGAGCCGATATACACGAATTCCGATATGGAGCTTTAATAAGTTGTATTTACGCACAATTTACTTGTAATCTTGAACTTTAAGTAATATGCATCAATAAACAATACTTCGTGCATGAAAAATAGATTTTAAGAGTTTTTATCAAATGTTTTATAATATAATATAGATTAATATAAAACAAATAGGATGTTCCAAGAGTTTTTTTCAGTATTCATAGGACTAATATTTAAAGCGAATTGTGCTTAAGATCATCGTTGACATAAACACAGAAGTAACTATAAGTTTGGTGCCTATAAAAATAATATTTTTTATCCTTACAATTTCGAAATTAAAAGATAACCATCGTAGTTTGCAAAAATGCCTACATTTGGATCTTATCTTTAACAGTCGTTAAAAGGTTTTCATTTAAATGAGGGACAACTTTTTTGTTCTGTAAGGCTACGTCTGGTATATGGACAGAACAAAGGCAGAACGTAACAAAACTCATTGTTTCACGTTTGATGCAACATGGAACATGACAAGAACTCACTGTCCCACGTTTTGCATGACGTAAGACAGTGACAAGAACCGGGACAAAGTTAGATAGCGTAAGATAGAAAGGATTTTTTTTCCCACTTAAATAGGTGGAACTTAACAAGATAAGACAAGAATGAGACATAAACTAAAATATTACTAAACTCTCATCGTTTGATATATAACTTTTTAACATGGTATTTGTTTTAGTGGGCACACAACTAGTCGTGGTCACTACCATCCACCAATCACCAATGTCTTTGCCTCCACAATCACCATCGTATACCAATCACCAATGTCTTTGCCTCCACAACCATTGTTGTTGCAACATTATTTACCATGCATTCGCCAATTGATAAGAATCTTTCACACTGGAAAAAAGATCTCCTTTGTATGAATTGAGTTTTTCGAACTACAATCAATTATATCAATTTTTCATTCAAATATGTATAAGAAAATTATGTAAAAATGCTTATAAATTAAATTATAGAATTAATTTGTATTAATTATAAGTATTATATGATACATAAAATCATCAAAGAACTTTTGAAGGTAACTTGTCTAATTTTGTTCTGTCCAGTCTTAGTTGTACCAA
This sequence comes from Cynara cardunculus var. scolymus, assembly GCF_001531365.2. NCBI lineage: Eukaryota > Viridiplantae > Streptophyta > Magnoliopsida > Asterales > Asteraceae > Cynara > Cynara cardunculus. The sequence continues at coordinate 15,717 of NW_020202270.1, forward strand.
ACATCAGACAAACACATGTTTTGTCCGGTCCTACCATCTTGTCTTTTCCAGTTATGTTCGTTCCAGTCCAATCATGTATGCATATTAAATACTAATTTATCGATTTTTTTTTGTCTTTTACACAATTAAAACCACAGGAACCAAAATCAAAAAATCAATTTTTATTGGGTAAAATTGTAAAAATGAAGAAAGTCGATAAAAGAACGAAAATGTCTCTCATTTAAAGAAATTTTTTGACGGATGCTAACGGACCAAATCCAGATGTTTTGGTAAACAACGATGACCATCTTGTAATTTTAAAACTGCAGAGACAAAAGGGTTATTTTTGACAAACCATAAAGACTAAGGGGTCATTTACTAAACGCTTATCCGGTAAGTGCTTACGGGGCAATTTTCCTCACCTGATGAACATAGCAAGGCCAATAATCTTACCTGGTAAAAACGATGATAAGAATGGAAAGTCTTACCCGGTAAGTGAGGGTGATGACTCTTACCAGGACAAGCGCGTACCGGGTAAATTGTACATATGATATCATTTTTATATACTACAATCTTATCCGATAGAAATAAATTATTGCGTTGATTCATACTAGTAAACGCTTAGTGAATAAGCATTTGAATAAACTGCCCATTGAAATAAATTATTCATGTATTTCTTATTTTATTAAAACAAAAAATATCATTACACGTTTGATGGAATAAATATAAATGGTCCATGCAATGACATAAATTATAGGTCACATAAAAAGTTTATTTTTTTAAATACCAAAAAAATGTGATTATTTTATATATTTTTACAAAGTTATTAATGCTATATAGTTGTTATTTATTACTATTAATAACTAATAAATATTAATTAATAATAATTAATATTTATTGAAAATTATTAATAAACTTCAATTACACATTAATGTTTATTATTTATTATTTAAATATATTACTATTCATATCAATTATTTTTATATAATCTTTTAATTATTATTCAATATATGTTGTCGAAAAATAAATATAACTAGGGGTGTACGCGAGTGGGTTGGATGGTTTATAATTTTTTTTTCAACCCAACTCAATTATGACGGTTTGAAAAAATCTCAACCCAACTCAACCAATTCAAAAGTATAACCCAACTCAACCCTTACGGGTTGAGGCGGTTTGTGTTGGGTTGACAGTAGTTACATAAATTTAGGGAATGAAATAATTCATAAAACTTAAGTTTATAGACCATACTATAAAGTGTCTTATCTAAAAATGTTACAATAGGTTTTATAAGACGTTTCAACAAGTGATTTAGAATAATTTTTTTAAATAAAATATAGTATTGGTTATTTTATAGAAACATTTTGAGAAGTGTCCCGTAAATTCATCTATTTATAGGACACTTACGTTCATATGACACTTTTTCAAGTCGTGTCATATAAAATAATTAATACAAAGTTTTATTTTAAAAGCGTCATAAAATTTGTTAAGATGTCCAAAATCATCCATTAAACATATTGTAACTCTTTTAGATAAGACATTTTGTTTCGTCTTATAAAGTATCATATTAGGATGCTTAGATATTTTAAGCATCCTATAAGTTATTGCAGCGAAATGTTATAACTAAGCATTTTTTTTCCACTAAAGTACATAATAAAACGACGGGGTATTTAGATTTCCACTAAAGTACATAATAAAACGACGGGGTATTTAGATTGATGGATTCGTTAACCAAATATCTATCAATATCATTCATATTCTCCGACATATCAATTTGTTGTTGCTGCAAAAAATATTTCAATAATTTTCTCTTATTAATTAGATTATTTATCATCATTTTTTGATCAGCGAATCTTTTTTGGTAACCTATATGTGTTAGCTAAAATGAAATACAAACATAATATCAATAAATATATATATATAATAAACATATATATATATATAATAAACATATATATATATATATATATATATATAATTTTATAAAAAATATATATTAGCGACGGGTTGAGCTAGGCCAACCCAATTTCAACCCTCCTAATTGACGGGTTAGCGGTTTGGCGGGTGGGCGGTTTGCGGTTAGGTAGGTTGGTTTTAATTTGGTTGTTGACGAGTTGGGTTGGACGGGTTTCGTAGGTTGACAGTTTTTTGTACACCCTAAATATAACAATCTTATAAATGTTTTTGTAAGTCCCATATTGTTTTATAAATAATAAAATTGTAATAGATGATCTCTCTGATTATTAATTATATTTTGTGAAAAGTTATTATATGTGAGGTTAGGGGTGCTCAAAAACCCGACCAACCCCATCAAACCAACCTAATCCAACACGAAATAACTCAACACGAAGCAAAACGATGTCTAATCGAGTTGTAAAAATTTCAAACTGTAGCTATTGGATTGAGATTGGATTACTATTAGTTGAACCCAACCCAACCCGATGAACCGATATCTTTTTATTTTTTGGATTTAATATAATTGTTGAATTTCTATTATATATACATTAGACAATTACACTATCATGTACGCTCTTCACATATTTTCAATTTATTCACATCTCTATATAACTCATTTGTATATATGTTCAGTAAACATAAATATATACGTAATTGAGAAAATTAACTAAATGTAATATAAGAAGTATGGATAAGTTGTATCAAATGGTTGATGATGAAAAATAAATTATGAGTAGAGAAATAACATATTCAAAGTTAGAATAAATTATAATGTACCAAAGTATCAACCCGACCAACCTGTACGGTTTGGCTTGGGTTGGGTTGGGTTGCACTTTGATTTGAGTTGGATTGGGTTAAGATTTTTCAAACCGCAAACATTAGGTTGAATTCTTCAAATGTCTTCAACTCGATCAACCCAACCCATAAGCATTCTCATGTGAGGTTGACAAATTTACTTTTATTTATATTTTATATAATTATTATTTAAAATCATATATTAATGTATATTTTTTCTAAAATTTGTTTTGGTTATACATATCCACAATTTTTATAATATATAATAATAATCATATTGAAATTATTTTACCTAACATATTATATTATTTAATTTTATTTACTATCTTGTAAATTAGTATTAATTGACTAATTTTTTAAATGATTTTTTTGGTCATTTAATATTTCTCAATTAGTTTCTCAGCTAGTTTTTAGCAAACGTGATCAGTTCATCATCTAACAGTTAGTTTATCAATTAGTTTGTCAAACATAACATAAATACAAATAGTTAGACCATCTTCAACATCTATGCTATTTTAGAAAATTTAAAAATACGAGAAAAAAGAAGAGAGAATGGAGAAATCTCTATCGCATACATGTTGAAATGCTCTTATAAACACAAAAATTAATAATATTAAGGGGTTGTTCACCACCGTGTAAGATCTGGTTTACCGGCAAGAGACATCATCCTCACTTACCTTTTCGTTTAACATTCTTGTCCATTAAAATGGATTGTTGGTAAGCGTCTTAAACCCAGTAGGTGTTTACTTACCAGGTAACACTCTTGGTCCTTGCTATGCCTTTTACATGATAAGATTCTAGATTCTTTTCATTCTCAATCAACAAAGTAAGTAATATCGATAAACGGTTATCTGGTAAGTACGTAGTAAACGACACCTAACTTTTAAATAATAATAAAAATACTGAACCATATTATATATGATAAAAATAAAATAATCATAATTAATATAATGTAAAGGTTATAAATTGTAATATAATGATAATAATATTTTTAATTATATAATAATAATATTCATCAATATAATAAATAAAATAACAGTTTCATAATCATAAGGTGACGTTTGTTTTTTAAAAGGTGTTGAAGTTTGAAATCTTGTTTCACTTCTGATTCATAAGAAGTGGTATTGTCATCTAAAATCTGGATCAGTAAGGCTGTTTGTTTTTATGTCCAAAGTCTAAAATCTGAATCGGTCAAACTAGTGCAAAAATATAAAAGATAAATAGTTTTTTACAAAAATATAAAAGATAAATAGTTTTTCCTAACAAATCTCTTCCAACCCCCAAAATATGAACCATTTGATAGAGGGTGGATTATGATTAAGAGGTACTAAGAGTCTAAGATACTTTTACCACTTAAAATTTCAGAGGACATTTAGAGCCTTTAAGCTCTTTTTTAAATAAAAATAAAACACTTTTAATACCTAAATGTCTAAACGAATCAGACGTCAGAGGTAGTAAGAGATAATTTTGAAAAAACAAACAGTCTCTAACTTTGGCATGGAGGAGTTTATTTAACAAATAAATTCGAGTTATTTAAACTAATTTTTTTAATCTATTTGAATCAGATATATAGCATAACAAATAAGTTTGTATCACTCTTTATCAGTAATGTATGATAAAATAATAACGGTGGTAATTAGTTTTTATCATCTGTAAATCCAAACATAAGACATTTCATTTCAAGAGATAGGTATGTGACTTCGATGATTGTTGCAGACATAATGATTTATGAACTTTTCTTTAAATATACAGTACAATCTTTAGAGTTAATTATTGCCTTGCAATATCCTATCAAAATAATTTTATTATTGGTATTGTCGTAAAATACAATCTTAAAATCTATATCACTGTTTTCATCTATTGTCTGAATATTATCATAGGCAATTCATCTAAAGTGGACTCATCATAAAGTTGATGTATTGGGCGGTGCCCTTAATCGTGGGGCAAACGTACGAGTTGAAGCTTGTTGACGGGCAACTTGTGAGGCAGACTGGAATCCAAGTCATATATGGTGTAGCAAGTGATATACATCGCTCTCTTTGCTTTTTTGATGTGAGAAATCATTGGTAGGATCATGTTTGGTGAGTTTTTATCTGCATAGCCATGTGAAATGTTCTTGATTCTAATATGCTTTGTCTTACCTGTATGTTATGTTGAAATTTCAATCACACAATCCCAAGACGAAACTTTATGAACCAAAACACAATCTTGTGATATCACGAACAGTTAATGCGAAAATCTATATACGGTCGAAAGCATTTGAGATACTAAGAAATTAATTTAATAAGAGCATAAACCAATCAATGCGTGAAAGATTTGTGATTCTGCCACCAGTATGGTGATATATTCCACAGGCAAAGGAAGAGTGCTTGTCTCGATTGAAAAACCAAAAACTGAAGAAAAAATTACCAACTGAAATAAAAAATTGCGAATCAAAACTCTAACCGATGGTCCTTACTTTTCCATGCATTTCTCCTATATTTTTTTGTTTTCCATAAGGAAATACAAGGGGTGTTAGGTTTTGATAACAACATAATTTATCATCACTATCTGTAATAATTTGAACACAATCAAAAGAAGATTAAAAATATGGATATATTTTTATTCTTCAATGGAACATATTACAACTATCTTTACGGAATATGTAAAAATAGAAATCTGAACACTATGAATGAGAATAACGAAGTAAATAGATCTAAAATCCTCACTCAATTGAAATCTCAAACGGTGTTTCGCTTACTGTGTTTAGCTTGCTATCTCACTATGTGTGTGCATGTGTGACACCCGTATATTTTATATAAAATACGTAAAATCCCAAGTTTTATACTTAACGGTTACAATGTATGGTCGTTTGCCTCAAGGATCAAATCCTATAAAAACAATTGCATACATGGAGGGTTCTTTTATAATAAATGAAGTTAAAGGACCAAATCCATAATTTTTGACATACCTTAAGGACCAAATTCGTAATTTACTTAATATAATATAGAGTAAATTACGAATTTGCTCTCAGTGGTTTACGATTTCTACCCACAGTAGTCCAAAAATCAAAATAAATACAGATTCATGATAAATGATTTATTTTATATATTTTTGATATCAAATTACCTTAAATTAGTGAATTTATAGACTAAATAGGACCAAACTGAGTGTAAAATGTCTCTCTTTTTAAGGCAACAAACAAGCAAACCATTTATAATTTATGGTTTAGGTTTCATGAGAGTATAAGAAAGAAGGAACATGGATCTAAGCATGGTCTCCCAAGAGCCAAGGCCCAATTGGTGAAAAGAAAGCCCAAAATCAGGAGGAAAAAAAAGAGGAAAGAAGGAACCGTCGAGCGAGGGGGAGAGCACGTCTGATCGAGCAAGAAAGAGAGGGAGCAACAGGTCCAATTGATTGGAAGGAATTTCTCTTCAATCTCTCGTTAATCTTTCGATAAATCTGAAACCTTTCTGATCGGTAACCTAGTTTAGCTATGTGTGGCTAATTTCTTTATTCCAACATTAGTTAACTTTAGATTTTGATGTTTTCTCATTTTGAGATGTCGTTGTAATGGTTTGGTACAAGTTTATTTGTTTGATTTCTAGGTTATTCGTTAATTTCATTTGAATGTTAATTAAATTGGCCGACTAGTTAATAGTTCTATGAATGATTGTTATTCAAAACATTAGGTACGTAATTGTCTTGTGGCTTTGATAGAGTAACAATTGAGCTCTTTGAATTCAACAAGGTTTTCAATTTGAGTTCTTGAAATCTCATAATCAAAGTGGTACTAAGTTGAGCATATGAGCTTAATTCTTGAGTCGGCGTTTTCTAATTCGTTAAAGCTAATTACGCTTGGGATGTTGAGAGCTTGTTCAATTTTCCATTTGTAGTCAAGATTGAGCTAAAGTGTTGATTTTAGCTAATGTCTAATTAGGTGAAAACAAAGTCTGTTAGAGCTTGTTGATAACCACAACTGGCTTGAGTGTTGGTCACAATCGAATCTACAAGAGTTTATAGGTAACAGTTTGTAGAAAGGGGGTGAATACAAACACAACATCTTTCACTTTTAAAAAACTTATATTGATAAAGAAAATCAATACATATTTTTACAGATTGTTTGCGGAAAAGACAAGATAAATAACTTATCTAAACAATCAAAGAAACACAAGTCACATATAGCAATAAATAAAAGATTTGCTAAAAGAAAAGGTTAAGAAGGTCTTGTGCTTTTTACTTGGTTAGAGTGGTATGGAGGTAGACAAGACGAAGACAACTGAGAAGGAAGAACTTCTCAGCTATTTATACCCATTGCATTAAATGTAAGTCAGAGGGTACAAAACATGTGGCAAGCTTCAAGAGGTGATTTGTTCTTTGTTACAGATATACAATCTTTGTCCGTATATGAACAGTAGTCTTTCACTGACGGGTGTCGAGTCCGGCAAATAATAGAATTTATAAAAATAAGCCTATTATCTCTAAAACACAACTTGTGATAGTGATAAGTAGGGTCGTCTCCTCAGGGACTCGGTGTTAACCGTAAGTCCAAGACGTAAACGCGTGCAAATTCATTAACATTAAAACAATAATATAAAAGGGGGGGGGGGGTTAGAAGATTTATAAATAGCTTAAATATGCAAAATAAATTGGGAACTTTAAACAATAATAAGAACGAGACTAGCAATGAGCATCAATCAACTAATCCTTTGGATTATATATCATCGACTCATTCAATCCATTTTCTCAAAAGAAACCAAGTTGGTTAGGACATCGACACGCGTCAATATTTTGTTCGTTATAAAAGCATGATTAGTCTTGAACACTCTACGACTAACCTCTAATTAGCTAATCAAACCTAGTCACGTACTTAGAATTTAATTTCCAATTGCATTAACGTCAAACAAACCCAACACTAATCGACAATCAATCGCCGATTGTTTAAATTAGATTATACGATCTTACAACATCATTATTTAACATAAATGTCACCTGTGTGTCGTGTGCTACTTCAATAAACCAAAAAGCAATTACGGACTTAAAGGTTTATCTAGCAACTCGAAATTGAATTAGACATAACAAGGGATCCTACTCAAAATATCCAACTCAAAACGATAARCATTCAACTCTAAAATCGCATAAATAGCTTCAAATGATATGTTGGAATCGACGTGAGTCTCAACGAATCCAAATTCAAAGTAATCACATACCCATTACTAGAAGTTTGAAAATTAGCTACACATACTAGAAATTGGAAATYGAGTAYTTACAAAATGCTAGTAAAATTGGAATTTAGGAAGAACCCAACAAAATCCGCTCCAAAATCGACTCCAATGGTGAAATCGAATTCTGCCRTGCTACTGCCCTTTCTCAATTTACAGCATCTCGATTACACCCTCTCGATTTCTCCCTTCCRACCACAGCTTCTGCCTTCTCCTTCTTCTCGATTTCTGCTCTCAATTGACAGCCCCTTTTGCTGTCCCTTTCGATTTACAGCCTCTCGTCTTTCTCGACTTCTCCTTTCTGCTTCCAATCGACAGCCTCTTTTATGTCCCTCTCGACCGACTGCTGTTTTTGTGCTCTCGATCGACAGGTTCTTTTCAAAAATGACTGCTGCTCCCTCTTTTTCGACTTCTCAATCGATCGACAACTTCTTTTTAATCCACTCGTTCCATCGCCACGACCCTCACGACTTCGACCCTCGCTGCCCACGTCGATAGTTGCTGCTCGTCTCGTCTCCATCGCACTTCTCTCGCTGCACGATCTCTCTCTCTCTTTCTCGACTTCTGATTTTGGGCAGCAGCCTTGGGCTGCTGTTTCCTCCTTCTCGTTTTGTTTTGCTGTTTCTTTTGGGCTTAGAGTTGGGCCTGATTTTTTTTTGGCCTGCTGCAACATGAAATCAAAACAAAATAAATCAATTCTTTTTCTTTCTTTTCCAACTTAAATGACCTCATATAATTAAATATCAACTTGAATAAAAATGGACGTTTCAGGCATCTAATTRACATTAATCTCAAGGTACTTTGACGTAAAAAAAATGTATAAATTTGGGCTTATCAAATTCCCCCACACTTAGATCATTGTCCGTCCCGGCAATGACTTAAGTTAACACGTAGTTAAAAATCGAATCTAATGAGAATGTCAACACATATAGCATATCATGAGTTTGAGATTTGCAACAAAGCATTGAAAAGAGGATGCATACGCAATCAAGTAGACACAAGCTAATCTCGAGAACTCTCACGAATGGGATTAACGAAGAAACACTCGATTCACTCCTTGGGTTAAAGTGTATCGCTCAAATCGTCAATGCACTAGCATGTACCTACCATATATTTGAAAAGTCTCTCACTCTCCACTACTTGGATAAAATACATGCTTATAAATCAAAAGGTCTTAAAAGGTGTAACGAAAACAAGGCTTGGGGTACGGTAGGGAAATATTAGGAAAATTGACTAAGACCTAACACCAACGGAGAATTCCGGCTACTTAACCACACTTTATTTATTTTTTTATTTTTATTATTTTTTTTTTCACAAAGGACTTTTGTGTCCATCTTTGAAGCTCATTCCTTTTCGGATGACAGGGGATAGAGATGAAACGCTTATATTCAACCGTATCGTCATTTTCGTCGTCTATTTTTTTTTAATTGACGACGTAATTTTGCTCTTCATTTTTTTTCGTTTTGAATTTTCTTTTTTTTTCTTTTTTCTTTTCAATCTTTTCTTTCATTTTTGTCTTTCCCGAACATACAAATTCTACTTTCAAGTATACAAGGATATTGGGATCACTCCATTGGTGCTTAGTCGGGTGAGTCGTGTTTGGATTGTTTTATGATGTGGGTGACAAGGGAAATAGGCTAAGGCTCAAATTGGTGTGCAAAATGGATAATGACAACATAAGGGGTAGGCTTAAGGTTAGTGGTTTAACATAAAAATGAGCAAATGACGACCTTTATCCTGTTTATTAGCATGTAGTTATCATGTAGTCTTAAGGAGAGAAAAATCAAGTTCTAAAGATGCATATCTAGGCATGACACAATCACACAAGAAATAAATTTGAGACTAATATCAAGTATTTAGTCTAAATAAGCTCAAAGTCTCACGGTGTTCAAAACTAGTTCAAGAGATTAACAATAGTCTACTTTGACCGATATGCTACCACTAATCACTCTAAGTGCTATCAATCAAGCTCAATCATGCTATACACGCATCCAAACTCATCGTCATCAACAATTTAAGCTCAATAAAAATATGCTAACACATTGTCAAAACGGACAAAGATCCTCATTTAAGCACAAAATTTGCAAAAAGCATAAAAATTTACCCCTATAACCATTTATAAACCCAATTCATGCAAATAACCCCCGCCCCCACACTTAATTCATACATTGTCCTCAAGGTATGCAATAAGTAGAGGACACTCTAAGCAATTAAGGAAAAGGGAACAGAAAACTCCCCTGATATGATGAGTGACCTCCGAATGTAAGAATTCGTGGAGATGGGCGCGTCTCTTCAAGCGTCCAACATTTGGGGTGAACCTGAGAACATAGAAATCCAAGAGTGAAACTAGAGAATCTAAAAACAAACTAAATAACTGAAAACAAGAAATATCAAGAAATGGAAATTCGTGGGTTGCCTCCCACGCAGCGCCTTTCTTTTATGTCTTTGGCTAGACCATACTCGGTTCAATTCTTGTAGCTTGGCGTGTCCAAAGCTACCCTCTCTAATTCCCCTCCATCAAAGCCTTCATAGAACTGCTTTAGCCTATGGCCATTAACTTTGAAAATCTGCCCCGTAGATAGACTTTGTATCTCCACTGCACCATGCTAAAAAAACGGTTAAAACATCAAAAGATCCTATCCATCTGGACCTTAACTTAACGGGAAATAACTTTAATCTAGAGTGATAKAGGAGAACTTTCTGACCTTTAGTGAAAGAMTTACGTGAAATACGAGAGTCATGGAACGCCTTGGTCTTCGCCTTATAGATGCGAGCATTTTCGTAGGCATCGTTTCGTATCTCCTCTAACTCTTGAATTTGAAGCTTCCTATGCGATCCTACTTCATCTGAATCCATATTGCATGTCTTCACCGCCCAATACGCCTTGTGCTCTTGGGCAAGCTTCTTCAAACTTCCACTTGTTAAATCCCTGTCTAGAATCATTTCTAACACATCCTCATTAGATAGATCAAACATAGTATCAGATAAAGACTCGATAATATCAACAAAGCATAATGACGAAACATCACTCGGATATCGCATGGCATCATATATATATTAAATTTAATCATCTCGCCATCGAATTCTATGGTCAAACTACCACTATGGACGTCTACCTTAGTCTTAGAGGTTTTCAAAAATGGTCTACCTAGCAAAAGCATACCGGCCTTGGAGGCATTTTTCTCCTCCATATCTATAACATAAAAATCTGCCGAAAAGACCAATTCATTCACTTGAACTAGCACGTCCTCTAATACACCTTTAGGGTAGACAATAGACCTATCCGCTAATTGGATTACCACACCGGTTGGCTTAAGGGGCCCTACATCCAAAGATGAGTAGATGGCATATGGCATAACATTAATTGATGCCCCTAAGTCCAACATGGCTTGATTTACCAAGACATTGCCTACCTTGCATGGTATGGTAAACATGCCCGGGTCTTTACGCTTTGGTGGTAATTGTTTTTGCAAAACAGCGGACACATTTTGACTCATGCTTATCTTTTCATTACCCTTTAGTTTCCTTTTATTAGTACAAAGTTCTTTCAAAAACTTAGCATATATAGGAACTTGCTTAATTGTATCTAATAAAGGGATGTTTACCTGAACTTTCCGAAATGTGTCAAGGATCTCTTTCTCTTCACTCTCCCGCTTTGTCTTCTCGAACCGGCTCAGGAATGGCGGTGCTTGAACTATCACTTCGGGTGTCTTCTTCTTTAACTCCTCTTCTTCCTCGTTAACCTTTCCTTCTTCTTCTTTTCAACCTCTTGAAGCTCCTTTTCGCTTCTCAAAGTGACAGCACTCACATTTGCCTTCGGATTCGTCTCCGTTTGAGATGGCAACTTACCCTTGTTTGCTAATTGGCCAACGGTGGCCTGAAGGTCTTGAATGCTCGCTTGAGTTTCCTGTTGAAATTTCACCATGTTAGCAGCCATAGACTTAACTAAATCCTCTAATGACGTACCTGAGCCACTAGGAGCTTGAGGTGACACTTGATGTTGATGTTGGGCATTCGGCTGAAATGGTGCCTTCGATTGATGTTGTTGCTGAAATCCGGGTGGTGCTTGGAATTGTTGAGGTTGAAACTGTTGAGGTTGCTGGAATGAGCCTCTTTGCTGAAATTGCTGACCTTGTCCTTGTCTCGGGGCATAGCTCAGATTCAGATGCTGCCTCCAACCGGGGTTGTATGTGCTCGAGAAAGGGTCGGGAGCCCGATTGCTTGAATTATGAAAGTTGCCACCCCCAATGGCATTCACTTACTCTTCTTCTTTATGTAAAGTCGGGCATGCATCGATGGGGTGTGCCACTGATGAGCAAAATCTACATGCCTTGACTTGAGGCATATTACCCATGGCAAGCTGTTTTACAAGGTTAGTCAAATCAGTTATTTTAGTCTCTAAAGATTTAACATGTACCTCACTAGCGCCTCGACCTATGTCACTCCGTACTCCAAATTGCTTGGAGTTTTCCGCCATGGTGTCTATCAAAGTCCTTGCTTGAGTTGGCGTTTTGTTCACTATAGCTCATCCGCTCGCAGCATCCATCATCTTTCTTTCCATCGGTAGCAAACCTTCATAAAAATACTGAATTAGTAATTCATCAGAAATTCCATGTTGAGGACAACTTACACAAAGGCGCTTGAAGCGCTCCCAATACTCGTATAAAGACTCCATGTCCTTCTGCTTGATCCCACATATCTCTCTTCTAAACCCGGCGGCTTTGGATGCGGGAAAATACTTGTCGAGGAATGCTCTCGCCATTTGCGCCCAAGTAGTGATGGATCCCGGTGGTAAGTAGAAAAGCCACTCCCTAGCTGCATCAACTAGGGAGAATGGAAATGCCTTCAGCTTGAGATTCTCCACCGTCGTGCCTTGCGGCTTCATCCCCAAGCACACCATGTGGAACTCGGTCATATGCTTGTACGGGTCTTCGTTAGCTAAACCATGAAAACGAGGTAGTAAGTGTATTAAACCAGTTTTAAGTTCAGCATTTACCTCTTCCGGCGGATAAGTAATGCAAAGAGGTTGTTCGGCGACGTTGGGTGCTGCCCATTCCCTTAAAGTACGTTCGGTATTCGCCATTTCCTCTTCAGTCTCGATTACCGGTTCTTCTTGCTCAGAGTGAACTTTCTCTTCTTCGTCCTCCGTTTGGTCTTCAGAATCGGATGACAACTCAATGTCTTTCCAAATATTGAGAACCGGTGAAGAAGTAGATGCGCCTTGCTTCTTTCGAAGCTTAGCTTGTTTTCTTAGCTTCTTAGCGGTTTTCTCAATTTCCGGATCAATTGGCAATGGTGAACCTGCACGAAACGATCTTGGCATAAACAGTTAAACTTGCCGAGTCCCCGGCAATGGCGCCAAAAATTTAACGGGTGTCGAGTCCGGCAAATAATAGAATTTATAAAAATAAGCCTATTATCTCTAAAACACAACTTGTGATAGTGATAAGTAGGGTCGTCTCCT
>NW_020202270.1:30883-32789 GCF_001531365.2 Cynara cardunculus var. scolymus
CACTCGATTCACTCCTTGGGTTAAAGTGTATCGCTCAAATCGTCAATGCACTAGCATGTACCTACCATATATTTGAAAAGTCTCTCACTCTCCACTACTTGGATAAAATACATGCTTATAAATCAAAAGGTCTTAAAAGGTGTAACGAAAACAAGGCTTGGGGTACGGTAGGGAAATATTAGGAAAATTGACTAAGACCTAACACCAACGGAGAATTCCGGCTACTTAACCACACTTTATTTATTTTTTTATTTTTATTATTTTTTTTTTCACAAAGGACTTTTGTGTCCATCTTTGAAGCTCATTCCTTTTCGGATGACAGGGGATAGAGATGAAACGCTTATATTCAACCGTATCGTCATTTTCGTCGTCTATTTTTTTTAATTGACGACGTAATTTTGCTCTTCATTTTTTTTCGTTTTGAATTTTCTTTTTTTTTCTTTTTTCTTTTCAATCTTTTTCTTTTCAATCTTTTCTTTCATTGTATATTGCTAAAAGGTCTTCTGGAACATTTTAGTGACAAAGAATATGGCCCTTGTGAGATCTTCTGTGATAATAGTTCGTCTATTAAGTTATTGAAGAATCTTGTGATGCATAGAAGAACTAAACATATTGATGTAAGATACCATTATTTGCGTGATCTCACAAATCAGAAAAGTTGTAAAACTAGTATTCTATGGAACCAAAGATCAGATTGCTGACATCATGACAAAGCCTGTAAAGCTGGAGACGTTTGTAAGTTACAAGGTTTACTTGGAGTGCAGACACGAGAAATTAATTGAATGTTTGATCAACATTTCCAGTTTAAGGGGAGGATTTATTGAAGTTGTCAAGATTAGTTGTTACTGAATAATAGGTCATGTCCTTAGTTTATAGGAAGTATCTAATTTTGAATTAGTAGTATGGTAGAATCTATATATATATATATATATATATATATATATATTAAAGGAAGAACCAAAAGTATTGAGGTGGCATCATGAAAATTGAGTATTGAGGTGTTGGTGAATTGTGGTTGAGTTTGAGATATCCCACATTGGTGAAGAGTTGAAAATATTGAGGTGTTGGTGAATTGTGGTTGAGTTTGAGATATCCCACATTGGTGAAGAGTTGAAAATTTTGAACAAAATGAAGTGTATAAGAAAGGTGGATTGGATGCATTTGTGTGAAATATGAGTTTTGCCTCATAGGGTTGTCTTTTTTTGGATGACTTTTTTGAAATCTATAACCATCTATATATATATATATATATATATTAAAGGAAGAACCAAGAGTATTGAGGTGGCATCATGAGAATTGAGTATTGAGGTGTTGGTGAATTGTGGTTGAGTTTGAGATATCTCACATTGGTGAAGAGTTGAAAATTTTAAAGAAAATGAAGTGTATAAGAAAGGTGAATTGGATGTCTTTGTGTCAAATATGAGGTTTGGCTCATAGAGTTGTCTTTTTTTGGATGACTCTTTTGAAATCTATAACCATGGTTGGAAACCAATCAAACCAAATGGTAGAAATTATAGTGCAAAATTAATTGTATTATAATATTATATCTTTATATATATATACTATATATGTATATATTAAAGGAAGAACCAAGAGTATTGAGGTGGCATCATGAGAATTCAGTATTCAGGTGTTGGTGAATTGTGGTTAAGTTTGAGGTATCCCACATTCGTGAAGAGTTGAAATTTTTGTACAAAATGAAGTGTATAAGAAAGGTGGATTGGATGCATTTGTGTCAAATATGAGTTTTGCCTCATAGGGTTGTCTTTGTTTGGATGACCTTTTTGAAATCTATAACCATCTATATATATATATATATATATATATTAAAGGAAGAACCAAGAGTATTGAGGTGACATCATGAGAATTGAGTATTGAGGTGTTGGTGAATTGTGGTTGAGTTTGA
>NW_020202270.1:33074-34917 GCF_001531365.2 Cynara cardunculus var. scolymus
AGAATTGAGTATTGAGGTGTTGGTGAATTGTGGTTAAGTTTGAGGTATCCCACATTGGTGAAGAGTTGAAAATTTTGAACAAAATGAAGTGTATAAAAAAGATGGATTGGATGCCTTTGTGTCAAATATGAGTTTTGCCTCATAGGATTGTCTTTCTTTGGATGACCTTTTTGAAATCTATAACCATAGTTGAAAACTAATCAAACCAAATGGTAGAAATTATTGTGCAAAATTAATTATATTATATTATTATATCTCTTATATATATATATAACCATGGTTGGTCAAACCAAATGATGTATTATTGTTGAGTTTTAGTGTCTCACATTGATGAAAGTTAAAAAATTTGAACAAATTAAAATGTATAAGAAAGGTGGATGACTATATTTGAAATCTATATCATGTTTGCAAATATAAAACCAACTAAATGGTAAAAATTATAGTGCAAATATAAAAGTGAAACCAATGATGATAATTTGACAACATGAGGTAGTTATTTTTCTGTCATCTTGAAGTTAATACTATCACGATTTGACACACCCATTTAATTACAATTCAAATATTATAGAATGTTACGATAAAGTGTAATATTTTTGTCAGTTTAATATCTGATATGTGGGTCATCGACCCCACTTGATAATTTTATTTTTTATGAGGAAAAATCCATTATCTTAGCTTGATGATGTGGTTTTTCATGCATCGTATTGGACTTCCACTATTGTTGCTACAACTTACGCACTCCTCTAATTTTCACTAGAAATATTATAGAACGTTTATTTTTCGTAACTTTAAAAATGAGATTTCAATTAAATTTGTTATAAAATTGAAATCGTGATTTTGTCACCTTAAATAAGATTCCAATTAAAACTGTGACTTCTAATTAGACAAACTACTAACATTAGTCAAACATTTGTAGAGTACTTTGCAACACGATTCTCAAGCATAGTTAGATAACTTAAATTAGCATATGRTTCTAAGATTGTTGTCAAATCCTCTTAAAAACTTTTAATGTACTCACATTTGTCTACAAAATTTTAGAARAGTACTTCAAATTTAGTCTATAACATTTCTTTTGAAGATGATATTATCACTACCGCGCAACGCACTATTAGAAAACTAGTTTATCATTAGATTTAGTCCCTAGTTTTCTGTTTTTTTAGTTGTTTAATCATTGAATAAAGCATCCAATTTTGTCTGTTGCATCAATAGTGATGTATTCATTGGTTGTAAGCCGACTAAGTTGATAAATGAAAGTAAAAGAAGCAAACGAGTTTCTCCATGTTTATTATTCACGATTTTGAACAACTTTCATTTCTATATTCTATCCTCAGTAATGGGGGATATAGTTTTTGTTGGTTTAAGTAATTCTTTCCATTGATTTAAATAATTTCTTAATTTGATCAACAGCCGTGGAGAACAACATTCGTTCATGAATCATGATTATAGACGAAACAACCTTAGTTCTCTTTATTACTCTGTTGGGCCGGAGATAGGGTCGGTGTAAAACCCAAAATTTTAAATATATATATATATATATATATATATATATAGTACGAGTCTTTAAATATATAATTTTTATTTATTAAACTTATTTGAGGTGTTAAAATATTTATGTGGTTAGTTAAAGAAATAATTATCGAAATCTTAAAATAAGTTAAAAATCGGACCAAAAGTGAAAGAAAAAGTCAGGACATGGGTGAAAGTTGTAAATTCGCGATAGTTAAGGGGTTGGGTCAGATGTAAGCAGGTCCAAATCAGAAGGACCTGTTTTGTAAATATGCATCAGACCTGCAAATTCAGAAGTGTGAAAACGACCTATGTTGGGTCAGATGTAAGCAGATCC
>NW_020202270.1:36764-38132 GCF_001531365.2 Cynara cardunculus var. scolymus
GAGAAAGATTATGATGACTTGATACTATCTATATGATATTCAAGTATGTGTATAATGTGAAAAATGATAATGATGCATATGTGATTTATGTTGTCACTTGCATGAGATGTATGTTGCATGTCACGATGAGATTTGCATTAATGAGTGAATATTGCAAATAAATGATATGCAACTAGTATGATATGGCAAGATTCGTCCACCGTACGGGGTGGGTTGGACATGAAAGGAGGGCTTGCAATTCCGAGGTCTTGGAGTCCTCGTCCATAGAATACGCCACATACGCAAAGAAAAGTGACGAGACGAGGCCTCACTTGTAAGATAATAATTAAAATACACTAAAACACTATTTTGTGTGTGCATGTGATCATGAAACCGTATTGTATTCACTAAGCTTTTTGCTTATACTATACATGTATATATCTCAGGTGTCATTTGTCAATAGACGAGTGAATGGAGAAAGACGGGACTATGTTTTGAATCATGCTTGATTAGATATTTTAATTAGCATTGATTACGTTAAAGTATTTTACGCTTCCGCAATTATGTAACGAATTATGTTAAACATATTATGTGTGTTTGAAATTTTAAGTTCGTATTTTTGTTCACGACATGAGTTATTAAGAATGATGTCACGGCATTCAAAAGAAAAAAAAATCGGGGCGTGACAGTCGGGAATGGTGAGACATGGTTCATCGTTGTAGGGAAGGGGTGAAGAGTGCGAGTGGGGATGACAGTAAGAGGGAGGGGGAGAGGGAGAAGGGATTTGGGAGGAGCTCCAAGTAAGGGGTAGCAATCGACGTAGGACAGGTACATCGGAGGTTGAGATCAGCGTAAAGGGGACGTGCAATCTGTTCATGTACACATACCTATAGATAATATAAAAATAATTAATATATTATACATTATTTTTATTTATTTATTTAACAGGAAAATTAAAGGAAATCGTAAAATGACCAAAATATCCATATAACATAATGGAGTTAAGGTTAACAAAGTTATGGCAATGATCGAACCCATGACAAAAGTAAAACCACAATGATTATACTTGTAATTATTTTGTTTGAGGGACCTAATCCAAATTTTCACATAACTACAAGGACAAAATTTGTAATTTACTCTATTATCTATACTATATTATAAAGTATTTGACAAAAACTCTTAACAACAATTTTTTATGTGTAAAGTAGTGTTTATTAATGCATGTTACTTAAAACTCAAGATTACAAGTAGATTGTATGTAAGTACAACTCATTAAAGCTCCATATTTGATTTCATATAACTAACTGGAGATAGACATAATCAAATACAGGATAAACATCTCATTTTAAATTTAAAAAACTAAAATATAATTAGGATAATCATTGAGTT
>NW_020202271.1:0-2144 GCF_001531365.2 Cynara cardunculus var. scolymus
TTCTCTTTCTTTTTCTTCGTTAACAGAAATCTGTTTAATATTATTAAGAACCTTGTTCTCTTAATGCATTAAACTAAAGATTGTTAATCATTTCTTTCTTGATTAATAAATTTGTTTCTTGATACACATTCTACTTGAAAAATCCTTATTTTTCATGGTTTTTTCAAATGAAGTGTACTAGAACTGCTGGAGTATTTTCTTAACCATGAGAGGCTCATGGTTGAGAGTGTAGCCGAGCGACGACTGTTTGAGAAAGTCAACCGCCAGTTGGTAGAAGGCTCGTGATCGCACCCAGCTCCATGAGACGCGTGAGGCAATGACAACTCTAGCCAATCCTTTGCAAAGGCTGGAGGATTCCATGGTTCTCCAGCGACAGCGCTTGGACGAACTCTCTGGCCAATTCTCTCAAGTCTTAGCCAGAGAGGGGGAGATGAGGTCCAACGCTAGTTGATCATCAGATGCTGCTCCTACAGCTTCTCAGGCTGTTGGTCCAGTATCAGCTTCAGTTACAGTTGAAGCCAAGGCTCTTGAAGCTGAAGCAGTTGCTGCTCCTGTAATCACGTCCACCGAAGTTGCTCTAGCTGAGGTTGACGAAGCCATCCCTAGGGATGATGTCCATACCGTCACTGCTGTTGGTGATGATGATGATATTGATGAGGATGAAGATGATGATGAAGACGATGATGAACCTGTCATTCCAGACACCGGAGATGATCTAGATGGTGACGACGACGACGATGATGAAGATGATTTCACCATCAAGTTCCAGAAGCCATCAACTGTCACCAGAGGTGTTGCCCTCGGGGAAGCTCAATCCCAAGGGGAGCAAAGACAAGGYRAATCGACTCCATCAGGGCACCAGGACCCCAAGTCGAAAGRCAAGGCGGTCGCTGAAGAAGGCAACTTGAAGGTACTTTTCTCATGCCCTCAACAAACCTTATTTGAAGACTCTACCTCTCAGGTAGTGATCACTTCAGAATACCAACTTCACATCCCTTCAACAACCTTCGGTCGACTGGAGTGGGTATCTGATCAGCCCAGCTCTTATACTCCAACAGACCAGCAGATGTCTCAACTTAAGGAGTCACTCGACCAGACTAGAGTAAAAATTCCTCTTCATACCTCTAGTGGTGGTGAGTTTGACTTCCTTTCTGAAGCTGAAAGACTCAAGGCATTAAGGGCTGAAGAAGAGCTAGAGCTTCAAAGGAAACAGACTAAAGACAGCTTAAAGCTGGCCAAGTCTCTAGCTGCTAAAGTCCTTCCCAAGAAAAACTCCAAGAAAACGGTGAGTGTTGTCCAAGCCCAAGCTAAACTTCTTTCTATGGCAGAAGCTGAACGCAAGAAGAAGCTGAAGCTAGTGGACAAGGATAAGCAATGGAGCGAAGCAAAGCTGAAAAAGAGACTCAATCCCCGCCCAATCATCAACGTCAGCATCAGCGGACGATCTAAACACGGTGGGACACTGGACAAACCCATACCCTTGCAAAAGTTAGTACGGTACAGAACCGATTAGTCGACTCTTTGTCCACCAACTTTAGGCAAGGATGTCTGCTCAAAAATAGTGCTTTTGTACAATTCACTGTAGCAAAGGACAAGCCTTCCTCTTAAGGCTTGACACGCACTCTAAACCTACCATATTACATTAAATGTTCATTTAATGCACTAGGTATAAAGAGAAGTGTTTCTTCTCCATGCAGAGTGCACGCATCTCTCTGCTATCCTCTTCTTACTTCAAGCATCTTCTAGCTTAAGTAAAAGATCTTCCTTTTAGCAATCTCTTTTCTTGTATTTGCTAAAGATCTGTGTGTAACCAAAGATTGTTTAGATAGGTTTTCTTTACCTTATCTTTCCGCAAACAGTCTTGTAAAATCTGTATTGATCTTCTCTATCAATATATATTTTAGATTTGAAAATATTGTGTTTGTATTCACCCCCCTTCTACAAACTGTTTCTATTCTTGTAGACCCTTACGGGACCAACATCCTCCTTCTCCTTCTTCTCCTTCTCCTTCTCCTCCTTCTCCTCCTCCTCCTTCTTCTCCTCCTCCTTCTTCTCCTTCTCCTTCTTCTTCTCCTTCTCCTTCTTCTTCTTCTCATTCTCCTTCTTCTTCTTCTCCTTCTTCTTCTTCTCCTTCTTCTTCTTCT
>NW_020202271.1:3289-7175 GCF_001531365.2 Cynara cardunculus var. scolymus
CTTCTTCTTCTTCTTCTTCTTCTCCTTCTTCTTCTTCTTCTCCTTCTCCTTCTTCTTCTTATTCTTCTTCTTCTTCTTCTTCTTCTTCTTCTTCTTCTTCAGTAGCTATGATTGTGGCAAACCCCCGTCAGTTTATCCCAGCTACTACCTCCTTATCCTCTTGAAAGAGGACACAATCTGAAGTCACTCTTAATTTCTCAAAGAGGGTTAAGAAAGCCACAAAGGGGAAGCCATCTAAACTATCTAAGACCTCTCAACAGGTCTCAACTATTGAACTTCGCCTTAAACCTGAGGCATCTGTTGTACCATCCCTTCCTCTTCAACAATATCTTCAGTTGTTGTCGTGTGTGTGGCTCCTACCCCAACCACTTCAGTGACTCAAATCATTGAATGCGTGATTCCCAGGATAGCCACTGCTGATCCTTCACATTTTTTCTCAATCGTTCTCTCCTTTCCATCTTCTTTGGTTTTCATTACACGAGCTAATGACCCGATAGTGGTTATCCCCACTATTGGTGAAGCTCTCACCACAGGACTTGAGGATGCTTCTCTCGAATCCCCTCAGCTACATACGTCTGATCCTTTTGACAATGCATTTGAGATGCTCAGTGGTAATTCTTTGGATGCTACTGATGAACCCTCAGGTATACACCAAACCCCCTCCCTTTCTTTCTTTGTTACTAACTCCAAGCTTTCTCATGTTCAATGCTCTCCTATTTCTACAGGTCCTATGGAGAATGAACCCCAATCACTGAGACTGAGGCCTATGATATGGTTGAGGATGTCAAGCTGATGCTCCCTGCTATTGCTACCGTCCTTGACAGGATGGACTAAGTACAACCAAGGAATCCCCTCAAAGGATGACCTGGCTCACGACCTCTCTGTTGTCCAAGCTAAGGTTCGTGAAGTCAAAGAAGAGTTGAGCTCCATGAAGACGGAAGTCCAACACAACTCTAAAGTTGTTGTTGCTCTCTCCAGCAAGGTTAAAGATGTTCAAGCTCATCTTACCAAGCATGGTGAGCTCCTTGAACAGATCTTCCAACTTCTGTAACAACCAGAACCTATCCATGAACCCTCCTTCAGAGTAGCTGATCGTCATCAGCTGGATATGGTCGCTAAGCTCAACCTTCGCCAGGCCGAAGCCATTGCTTCCTTGGAGTTAAAGGTGCAAGACCTGGTTTCTCGCCTCCTTCTCTTAGGTAATAATGTTGATGATGACAAAGAGGGGGAGAAGAATACGGAGAAGGTTGTAGAGAAGGCATTGGACCTTCCTGCTGAGGATACCAGGGAGAATATCCCAGAAGCCATCGACGATGATGATGTCGTGGTTACTGCTGCTGACCATGAAGACCTTCATCCTTCCACCTCTGCATTTCCAAATGCTGGTGATGAAGATGATGATGATAAGGATGAGGAGGACTCTAAACATCATATCCTAGACGCAGGTACTGACCTTGGTGGTAATGATGATGACGACGATGATAATGATGATTTCTCCGTTCAGATCATTCCAAGACAGTCTGCTAAAGGAATCTCCTTCAGGGAACCTGCTTACCAAGGAAAAAATATCAAATCAGCACTCCTATGGCAAAGGAAAAGGAGTCGCTGAAGAAAACCTTGTCCTAATTCTTAGGGCACTCAACCAAAATCAGGATGCAGACACTTCTTCCAGGTTTGTTCCTGTCACCTCAAAAGTTGAACCTTCTATCCCTCTACTCTATCTATCTCAACAACACCAACCCTTTTTCTCTCAACCCATCTTCCATCTTTTGAAACTCTTGAGGATGATGAAGATGAAGTCTGCAATCTCATACACAGGAAGTCGTCAAGACAACCTGTGTATTCAGAGGTTGAAGAAAACCTGAGGATGACTCAGTTTATAAGTCAACTTGACCAATCCAGAGTAAAAACTCCTCTTCATACATCTGGATGTGGTGAGTTTGACTTCCTCTCTGAAGCTGAACGAGAAAAATCCTTGAAAGCTGAACAAGAGTTGAAGCAATATCAACAACAACTTAAAGACAACCTGGCTGGAGTTATCCAAGACTGTAGTTGCTCAAGCTCTTGCTAAAGGGAAGTTCAAGCAGAAAGATCCTCTCAATGCTCAAGTCCAACTATTAATAGAAGTTGAACGAAAAAGACAACGAGTGCTGAAATTGAAGGATCATGACCTCAACTGGTGCAGAGAAAGGATCAAAACAAGGATGAGCCCTCACAAGATCTCAAACGTCATATCAGTGGTCGAATGAAAGATGGTGCTCTTTTAGTTTCAATGGTCATCTTCCAAGAGAACAACAATGATGTTACTGAGTATCCCTCCTTTCTCAGTTAGTATGATTTCTATGAATGTCTCGAGATTTGACAGGCGATTCAGACGTCTAAATCCAAGCATAGGGCTTACATTGAAGAAGTTCTGAACGAATTATTCAACAAGAATATCATCGAGGTTTCTCCTCTACCACAAAAGTCTTCTCGAAGAAGAAACCTTTCTGATCCTAAAGAAGGTGCATCCCACAGGAACGAATATGAAACAAAATTCTCAATGGATGAGCTCTTCAAGGATAGAAAGAAGTTGTATACCTCAATGCTGAATTTGTCACTGCCTGAGAAGGGACCCTATATTCCCAACACAGTGCATGTGAAAACCTGAATATGGACTTATGTTCATTGACTATAATGGTCAATACAGATTTGTTGAGGTGAAGACAAAAGGGATTTGTTTTGAAGAAATGTGATCTCGAATCCAAAGGGGGAGATTGTTAGGTCAAATATTATTATATCCAAGATCACCGTAATATCATCAAGATTGAAGATTTGAAGAGTGGTCAATGTTGAAAGTAAAGCCTATAAAAGTCAAATAAAGTCAAAGTTGTTAACATTTGTTATAAAGTCAATGTTTTAATTACAGCTTGTTTGTAGTTTGAATTTGTATTAGTCAATCATATAAAAAGATTGTTAGATTGTAGAAGTGTATAAATGTGAAGAAAGGGATTTACATTCAATCATCTTGTAATTGTTAGAGAGAGCTTGTAGAGAGAAAAACTGTTAATGACATGATGATTTCATCTCTAATTATTGTTCTTGATTGTTAGATTAATTGTTACTTGATCATTGTGGAATTAACAACCTAAAAGAATAATACTTCTTCTGATTCATGTGTTCCTAAATCTACTAAAGACAAATCCAAAAATGTGCTAATAGAGTATGAAGTACTTGCTGAATTGCCCAAAATTGTTTCAGTTCCTAATTCTTCTCCACTCTCTACAACAATTCCTATAACTTTAGCAACTTTTGATTTAGTTCTTGATTTTCTCTACTCTCTATAACATCTGATTGCTCAAAGCACTCAATGTTGAACCTGTAATTGTAATTGTAGTGAAGATGAACACTGAGCACTTCAAGCAACTATCTGTCATCAAGAGCCAAACAGAGAAGATACGATCAATTGGTGGTCCACCTAAACCGAAGCTTCTGCCAAAAGTTCCAAGATTATGTGATTCTCCAAGACCAAAGATCAATCTCAAAATTTGTTTTTCAACTCCTTTTGTATGTAAGATCCGTGAATAATATAAATCATTTGACTTCTTGAATTGTTTATATTTTTTTTATACTGTTATCATATTATTGATCGTGATATTAAGTTTGGACAACTCTTATTATTTATGTTAAATATCAACTCAAATGAATTACTAAAATCAACATAATATTAATTTTTAGAAAGAAATTAGAGAAAAATGAAAAAGGACCAAAATACCCATATGTGAGTTGATGTCCATTAAAGCAAGAAATTTGTATGAAACAAGTTGTAAGCAAAAGGAAAGAAAACGGTAAAATCTGAAAGGGAATCTATATATATATTAAAGAAGAAACCACATGTAATGATGTG
>NW_020202271.1:11310-32893 GCF_001531365.2 Cynara cardunculus var. scolymus
TTTATTCCTAAACAAATCTCTCTCTCAATGTATATATATATATATATATATTAAAATTTCACTAATTATATTTTATTTAACTTTTTAGAATTATTTAAATACTATTTGTTGATAATTCTATTAACAACTAATACATATTTATATAGACAATCTTCAGATTATTAATCAAAGTACTCATGCTACCGTGCGACGCACGCTTTCCATACTAGTTTGTGATAAAGAATACATAGAGAGACAAGACCAAGAAAAGCTGGAAATCATTTATTATTTAGTTTTGAATTTTTGGGTTCGAATATATAAAGTGTTCCGTGAAAAAAGGCGCCTTCGATTCCGAGTCTCTTGTAAACCAAAGAGTCAGAGACAAATCCAACGCCATTTCCGTACTCGATCCTCCCTATCACTACCCTCCATCTTCCTACGCAGCTCCAATGAAGCGAGGGTTCGAGTCAATCGAAATATCAGACGACGAATGGTCAAACCACGATTTTGATTCCTCCCGAATCCTCAATAAACCCTCTTCCAAAACCCCACCACCCCCCATCGAGTCTTTCGCTTTCAGAGGCTGTGGTGATGGCGGACCAGGAGGAAGGCCGTCTACTTCCAAACCCTCTTTTGACTCCTCCTCGGACTCCTCCGACTGTGTTGAAATAATCAAGGATGGAGCTCAACACGCACTTGAGAATTTGGAGGATGACGACTTTGGAGAGGCTCCGTCGAAGACGCTTGCGAGCCGTGGACGGAGGTTTGTGGTTGATGATGAGGACGATGATGAGGTGGAAGAGGCAATTGATTTGGGAGAGGGCGAGGATTATGAAAGTGAAGACTTGGGGTTTGGTGAGGAGGTTGAGCAAGAAGAGAATGATGATGTTGTTGGGAAAGCGTTGCACAAGTGTGCGAACATATCGGTGGAATTACGGAGAGAATTGTATGGGTCCTCGTCGGTTGATGCAGATCGTTATGCTGAAGTTGACGGTTCGTCTGTTAGAATTGTCACTCATGTGAGTTCGTTTTTGTTTATTTGTCACTGCTGAGTTTAATTTCGATCAGGAATGTATCATATTTCACTAACAATTATGGTAGCATGTGAATATGGCCAATGACATGCTGTTTTGTTTCTATTTGAATGTAACTTATGTTTTCATTTGTCGTCTAAACGTTTACTTGAATGTTACAGGATGATATATGTGAAGCGTGTGGGGCGGGGGGGTCAGGTTTTGAGCCTGTTCTTAAACCATATCAGCTTGTTGGTGTGAATTTTCTTATGCTTTTGTATAGGAAGAAAGTTGCAGGAGGTATGTAATTTAACATTTTCATATGCTCTGTATCTCTTTTAGAAAACGAGCACCCACACAGTAAATGAAGTATTGAAAATTTATTTTACTGGGGAAAATTTTAAATTTGTTATGATAGACATATACATGGAGCTTTATTTGACACGGTTGAGCCTCTTTGAGTGGTTTTAATAAGGTACATATACAAATAGCATAACAAGGGGTTAGGTTTGGATTATCGCTAACTAAATGAGGTTATGTAATTATTGCCTGCTTGAGCACAAACGTAAAGACGGCAATATGTATCACAAGCTTTATACTTATCAAGGTTAAGCAAATTCATATTTTTGCAAGATGCTGTGGTTTATCCACCTTTAAGGCATAGTATGTTTGTTTAGCTTTCCCTTCTTTTCTTTAGGAAGAAGGGCAATTGCTTTTGATGGATCTATTTTTTTTGCATGCTAAACCTTTCGAAATATACATGTATTGAGAAGTAATTCTCTTTGGAATCAGGAGCTCTAAAATCAATAGCTGGTATTTCTTCTTAGAACTACCAATTATCTTTGCTGAAAACATTCAACCAAGAATGCCTATAAGCCATTTAGATTAGGGTAAGGACCAAGTTATGCGAGTTCTTGTGTGCTTTGTATTCAACGAATGTTTTAAGATTTGGTTGATGGCAGATTTAGAAACCTTGTTCTTAATCTTTAGCAGGATGATATTGAATCCCAATATAAATTGTCGAAGTAGGTGATGGCTGTATCTTCATCATTTGAATTATGCACATGTTCTAATTGTACTTCAAATTATTTCTTTAGAAGTGGGAAATGCCACTTTTTGAAATTTTTGTTGGACTGGTTGGATGCAATACAAGGCCTGATGTGGCAGATGATTCTAATTTGAGTGAGTTATCTACAAGATTAGGATGAATCAATGTTTGTTCTGGAATGAGGGGCCCAAGTCTTGTTTTTGTTGGCATATTGTGAGGAAACCTCTTTGCATCATCACCACCACCGCTAGTTAATGATGTCGGCATATATGGGATTTGGAGAGACTAAACCAAACCAAAAAAGCCAAGTATATCCCACCCAGAGGTGGACTATGGGTTGATTTGGAGAGTCTATTTCTAATAATAAGGGGAGAGAGAGACTAAACATAAGAAGATAAAGTTTCAAAGGTCAAAAAAGAGATGTATGAAGATACATAAATTCTGGTGAGTGTCAAAGTCTACAGCGCTCTGAAAAAGGTTTGTTGGGTGGAGAAATGAGTGTTGGTGTAAGTGAGGCATATGACAATTACTTTGCGGTAGAAATCTCTACCTGATATTGTGAAAGTATGTGCATCGCCATTGCATGTAATTTAGGCAAATACACCGTGTTTGGAGGACTGCAATGGCAACGTGCTATCGCTATGATCTTTTTGTCTTACTTTTGCACCCTTTGACAATCATGGATAATGACATGATTTACATTTGTTTTCTCCTTTTTATTCCTTTCATTTTTGTCTATTGTAGGTTTTGAAATGTTGTTTTTATTAAGCACAATTGAGAAAAACTTGTGGACAACAATTAATCTTACCAATATCTTACTATAAATGCTAAAAAAGGTAAACTTGGAAAGGTTAATTGTTTAGACATAAGAAATGTTGCATTTCTGTGGACCACCCAAAATAGAAGGTGTTGTATTTTATTGGGGACGAAGGGAGTAATAAAAACACGACTTTTGTTTTTTCGTCTCGTTAATCTTGTATACACATCGTCTCCTAACGTCATCATGTTTTCCCTTAATAAGAACTCTATGTATAATGGGCGCACTTATAAGGATCTATTGGTTCTTGGAATCGTAGGTGCCTTAGAGCTTCTCATAGAAATAAAAAACTATTGCCCACTTCCTACAATCCGGCCTGAACCTTTGTGTAGGCTCTGCAAGATCAACAACAACACGGAGTAGGAATCACAACACTTTACAGCATGACATTGCAATAATGTCATGAAGTCCTTATTTGTAAAACTTTAGTTGTTTTATATTACTTTCAAACCATTTGTTTTTTGAGGCAAGTATACATCACTTTCTATCTTGGTTTTATTCTCAGCAATATTGGCAGATGAGATGGGTCTTGGTAAGACTATTCAGGTATGTTTGTTTGAAGATTCTCTTGTGCTTGGCAGAAATCCAGATGATCTCCTTAACATGTATTGTAATATTCATCTTTATTTAGGCGATAACATACCTTACCTTGCTGAACCACTTGGAAGATGATCCAGGACCTCATTTGATTGTTTGTCCTGCTTCTGTTTTGGAAAACTGGGAAAGAGAGCTTAAAAAATGGTGTCCATCATTTACTGTGCTCCAATACCACGGAGCTGGAAGATCAGCTCATTCTAAACAGTTGAATGCTTTGTCCAAAAGTAGATTGCCACCCCCATTCAATGTCATTCTTGTATGTTACTCACTTTTTGAACGACACAGGTTAGCAACTCATTTCTTTTATGCCTGTTTTTTTATTTTTGTTAGTTGAGACTTCTGTTCTTTTCTTTAAGATTCTCTCTACAGTGCACAACAGAAAGATGACCGTAAGCTCCTGAAGCGTTGGAAATGGAGTTGTGTTCTGATGGATGAAGCTCATGCTTTAAAGGATAGGAACAGCTATAGATGGAAAAACTTGATGTCCGTCGCAAGAAATGCAAACCAGCGGTTAATGCTTACGGGAACACCTTTGCAAAATGATCTACATGTATGCATCTTTTGAACTCTTTACAAGGCGTTGCCATTGAACTTCTGCTAAGTAACCTTTGTGATGCATCTAGGCAATTATATTGAGCAATGACTTGGAAAATAAAGAAATAAGTAAATGATAACAGTTAATGTGATAATATCTCATGTAAAATGCAAAAAATAGTTATATAAAGCAATATGCAGAGCTATGTGGTTGACCAATTGCATTACATGCAAATTGACGACATAAGCGGTCCAATTTTAATGTTAAAAAAACATGGTTGGTATGAAATAGCCTCGTAATTTTATTCTGACAGTTACCAATAAAAGCATATATGATAATTTATATACAAGTTATGGTCTATGCCATTTTTTAAATGAGTATTCATATATAGTTCACATGCCCCAACTTTGCTGGTAAAACAAAGGGTGTGTATGCTTTTGTCCATGATTCTCTTTTACGTGGAACCAAGCATTTTAAGTCTCAAATATGTGCTTGTGGATTTCTCCTCTTTCAAAAAGAATGCTACTATTATAGTCCAGTTCTTAGAAGACCTCACTTGTGCTAATATTAGTTTTAGCAAGTCGGTATCTTTCTACCTTTCTTAGCTCCGGCTTTTCTATCTTCCTATCTTTTGCATTAATTGCACATTTTTCATTATTTTTAAAGTTTCGTAGGTTTACTTAGGGTTCCTTTTTTCTAACATCTTGACCTTGAGCAAGCATATATACTCGCCAACATTGGCTTTTTGCCATTACTTCCCAGAGGTTTTGTTTCGGGTTGTGACTTGGTCTACCATTTACTTATGTGTTTATTTGATATCTTAAACTAACCTTTCCTTGAAGTGAACTGAACAGAAGTTCTTAAGTCATACTTACCTTGATCTTTACTCAACCTTGTATATGATGCACCTTCTTAATAACTTGTTGCCTTGTGCTAGGGTAATGATACATGTAGCAACATCTAATTCAATACTTAATGTCATATATGATCCTCTCCTCTGAATATTGTGCCATCACCTTAATTCTAGATAGTTATCTATTCCCAAAATGTGATGCATTTAATTATTTCGAGTTAAGAGTAGGACTGTTACTTTCAATATGTATCTTAGATTAGCTAGTTAATTCTAATTCTTATAATTGCTGAGCTTAGTGGAGACATATACTTGTAACCTAGGTATATAATACGCATATGATAGACTTTAGAGTATAAAGACATATCCAAGAAGGAAAGGGAAGAGGGCATAATAATAATATAAAATAAAGCTCAAGTTTTGGATAAGTCCTCAAGTTTATATATAATTTTCGTAAAATAATTATGTTTTCTTTATTTGTTTTGCTTTAAGATTCGTTTTACTCTAGGAGTCTGTTACTTATTAGTTTAAATACCTTCACTGTTTACCTTTTTGGAAGATATAGACCGATTATTATAATTCAATTCTTTGCAATTCTTTGTTCTTGGTATTTTTGACTCCTATCAAATTGGTATCAGAGCCTACCATTGTTGTTTAGGATTAGTATTCGTGATTACTGTTCAAAATTACTATTTACACAATCATGACTTGTTCGGAAACATCGAGGATGGACGAGATGGAAGGAAGCTTGGAAACGGTCCAAATAGAGGTAACTCATTGAAGGATGACATGCCGAAAGTGATGAAACAAATGGAAACAATGTTGCTATTGCAAGAAGCAGCTTTGAGAAGAACGGAAACGACTGGGGGAGAGGACGAAAGCGTTAACAACGGACAACCAAAAAGGTCAGACTATTGCAGAGACAAAACTATGTTACCCGTCGATTTCTTGCAATAAGGGGGAGGAAACTAGAGTTACTTGTGTTCATAGGGATAGATCCAAGCGGTTGGATATTATTGAGGGCTGAAAGGTATTTTGCTCTTAATAAACTAACCAATGAAGAAAAACTAGAAGTCTTGATTATTGCTTTTGAGGGTGACGCCTTGCTGTGGTTCTAGTGGGAGAATAAGAGGAGACCCATTAGGCTATGGGAAGAATTGAAGACATTACTGCTTCATAGCAGGGGAGGGATCTCTATCTGAGCAATTCTTGGCCGATAAGCAAGACGACACGGTGGCAAAATACAAAAGAAGGTTTGTTACGTTGCCAGCCTCATTACAAGGGATTCCAAATGAAGTTTTAATTGGAATTCTTAAACGGATCGAATCCACAAATGAGAGCAGAATTCCACACCTTAGCACCGGTGGATTAAAGGTCATGGAACTAGCTCAAAGGATAGAAGAAAGACAAGATTTTAGCAAGAATGAATAACCCACAAGGTAGTTGGGTGAACATGCGTAATGGAGAAGGATCTATGGGAAATAAGAGAGTTGTTGAACTCTCCCAACAAGAGTAGTGGACGTGGAGGGAGATTGATACGACTTCTATGAATTCAAGAAAAGGAAAAGTGAAGAAATCGATTATCTATTAAGCTGTCAACTTTCTAGATGTAATTGTCTCCTGTATAGAGTCTATACAAAGAACAAATTGAATAATTCTCTCTACTCCAGATCTGCATCTATATACTTGGTTTCCCTCCATTTGCGACTACAACAAAACCCACTAACTGTTTTTAGATTCTTTCAGCCACTTATTTTCATGAATTGTCTAAATTGTCCCTCATCCCCTTTCTTTTCCTAGAATACATAAATTGTACTCTCGGCATAACAATACCTCCCCTCTCGACATTCACCTTGTCCTCAAGGTGAAAATGAGGAAATTGAGAACTAATTGCATCAAACTCTTCCCAAGACACGCTTCAAAAGGCGGTAAATCCTTCCATCTGATCAAAACTTCCAATACACCCGTATTATTCCTTCGACATTGTAACACCTCCTCTGGTTCTACCAACTCCATATCTTCATTTAATTGTGACGGACGCAATCCGAAGACAAACAATATCCCACAACCTTTCGTAATTGTGATATATGCAACACCGGATGGACTTTGGCGGTGGATGGTAGTTGTAAATGACAAGCCACTTCCCAATCCATTCATGCACTCTAAAAGGCCCATAAAAACGAGCTGAGAGTTTATGGTTCTTTCTAGCTTGCAAAGTTTTCTGACGGTAAGGTCTGAGCTTGATGAACACCTTGTAGGCCACATCAAAAGCAGCTTCCTTTTGATGTTTATCAGCCTGTTGTTTCATTTTCTGCTGTGCCTGAATTAAGTGCATCCTTGTCTCATCCAACATGCTATCTCTTTCCAACCACAATTTCTCCACCCACTGTACGTTTGCTGTTCCAGTCTCATACTTCAATATAGCAGGTGGGTCATGTCCATATAATGCTTTAAATGGAGAGCAATGTAGAGAACTTTGGAAGCTAGTGTTATACCAATACTCAGACCACCCCAACCAGCAGCTCCACTGTTTCGGTTTATCTGAAGTAAAACATCTTAGATATTGTTCCTAGCAACGATTTACTACCGCTGATTGGCCATCCGATTGCGGATGATGCGCTGTCGAAAAACAAAGTTTGGTTCCTTGCAATGGAGAGCTATGGAATTCCTCCAAAATAAGAGGTAACAGTGAAGAAGTTCAAGACAACACCGATTGATCTTTATACCATAACAACTCTCGTCTGACTACAAACCCTTTGTGCTCCGCTGTTCCAGCCACTAATCTACTTTTAATTGGCCCAAAATGGTATCCTCTTCCACCTCCTTCCGAATGATTTCACCTGCCTCCATTGAGGCCCACCCATAACCGAGCATTATAATTCTCTTCTAGATAACACATCTGCTGCTTTGTTTGTCACTCCTGACTTGTAAACTATATCAAAATCGTACCCTAAGTAATTTGAGTACCCATTTTTGATACCGTGGATCGATTACCCGTTGCTCCAATAAGAACTTCAAGATTTGATTGATTTTTGACCACAAATTTTCTTCTAGCAGATGCGGACGCCATTTAACCACCGAAAACACTATGGCCATCAATTCTTTCTCATAAATTGGCTTTTTGTCTCGCTCGTGTACCCAAGACTTGACTGTGAAAGGCAACAGGTTTGTTTTCTTGCATCAAAACAGCCCCCAAACCCCCTCCCGATGCATCCGCTTCAATAACGAACGGCTTATTGAAATCCGGTAACACCAAAACCTAGGCCGTAGTTAAGGCCATCTTCAACGCTTCAAACGCAGCCGCTGTCTCGTCATTCTATCCAAACTTTTGTTCTTTTAGTAAGTCGGTCAAAGGTCGTGCGATCTGTCCATATCTAGAAATAAAGTTTTGGTAGTACCCAGTTAGTCCCAAAAACCCTCACAATTGCGTGATTGTTTGTGGTTGAGGCTAGCTTAACATTGCGTCCACTTTGGCATGATCCATTGCACCCCATTGCGTGAGATTACATGTCCCAAATACCCGATCTCCTCTCTACCAAAATCACATTTCTTTCGGTTCGCATAGAGCTGTTGAATTTTGCAGCCCTTGGAATACCTCCCTTAAGTGGTCGCCATGCTCTTCCACTGATTTGCAATACACCAAGTTGTCGTTAAAAAAAACTAAGACCAACTTTCTCAAAAACAGCCTGAAAACTTCGTTCATCAAAGACTGAAACGTTGTTGGGGCTTTTGTAAGTCCAAAGGGTATTTTAAGAACTCGTAATGCCCCTCATGAGTTCAAAATGCTGTTTTATGCACATCCTCTGTACATGTTATGCTTTGATGATGACCTGTCTTCAAATTCAATTTTGAGAAATATTTGGCCCATTTAATTTATAATAGTTCATCGATAATTGGAATCAGAAACTTGTTTGGTACCGTCCCTTTTTATAAAGCTCTATAGTCCATACAAAATCGCCTACCATCCTTCTTTTTTACCAAAAGAACCGGGCTTGAGAACGCACTACGGCTGTGTTGGATGATTCCCGCTTTCGACATCTTTACCATTTTCTCGATCTCATCCTTCTGATATTGTGTGCATCGGTAGGGACGAATATTCATCGATTCAACCCCCTCTTTCAGTATAGTCCCATGCTCCCTTCCCGTATTTGGTGGTAACCATTTCGGGCACTGAAAGACATCCTTGAACATCTCCAACACTTCCGTTACTTCTTTAGGACAACCATCTATTTTACTGGCATTCTCTTCCATAAGTTCCAACTCTACCAAAATCCCTTGTCCTTGTCGTATCGTCTTCATCATAATCTTCAACGAAACCAAAAATCTTCCCAAGGACACGTCCCCCTTCAAATGTACTTGTCTTCCTTCCCACTTGAATAGTTGAATGTCATAACTTGGGTTTGCCAATTCACATTCATTGCTCCCAACGATGCTAGCCACTATTCCCAAGATAACATCCGAGTTCCCCAATTGAAGCGGTAAGAAATCCTCATGAATCTTGATTCCTTGCATCGGCATCTTCACCCCTTTACACACCCTGCCCTTTTTCCATATCCCCTGTTTCCATTGAGATGTTGTACCCTTCTGTTGGTTGAACTTTTAGACCCACTTTTTCCACCAACTTTGATGCGATAAAGTTGTGTGATGCTCCACTGTCAATGAGTACCACCACCTTTTGCTTACCAACTATTCCTTCTACTTCATCGTTTTAGCCACCATAAATCTTGCCATCGAGTTCAAAGATACCTCCAACCCGTCATCGCTTGTCAAGTTGGCCAACATCTCCTCACCATCATCGATTTCGGTCTCATTACCCTCCATATCTTATGTTGCTTCATGTATAACTACCACACTCAACTCCTTGCAAAGGTGATCGGGAGCATATTTCTCATCACATCTATAACAAAGTCCTTGTTGCTTTCTTTGCTGCAGTTCCTTGTTCGATAATTTTTGAAATTACCCTTCCATTCATGCCTCTGCTGTCTTGTTCCATCCCCCGATCCACTCTTCTCGTCTCCTACACCATCGTAAGATCGTTGTATGGAAGGTGTACTTCTCGACATCCTACCACGTCGAAGCTTTCTGTTTCACTCTTCGACTAACAAAGCTACTTCAATTGCTTTGAGTCACCGGTCCTAACAATCGTACCTCTACTCTAATTTCGAGCCGTAATTCGTTTATGAATTGGCCTACATAGAATTCTTCCGAAATTCCATTTAATGGGGCTGCTAGCGATACAAACTTCCTCTTATATTTCACCACGGTCTCTTCTTGTTTCGCAGCCAAGAATTGCTCACAAAGAGTTCCGTCAGCGGCGGTTCTGAGTTGTACTAAAATCAAACTTTTAAGCTCCTCACGCTGCATGATTGATCTTTTATTCTCACTGATACCACCTTAGGGCATCTTCCTCAAATGAAATCACCGCTACTTCAAGGTTTCCTCGTTAGAGAGTCGATCTAACATAAAATACCTATCGGCCCTTAGAATCCAACTGTCTGGATCTGAACCATCAAAAATGGGCATCTCCGGTCGTCTTCCCTTGATTGCGAAGAACGACTCTGACTCCCCAATCCTATCATCGTTCCCAAACTGTCGATCTACACTGTCTGGTCCTGCTTTTCTTTCCCCATTATGACCTTGTCGATCCTCTCCTTCATTCCCGTCATTGCCTTTTGCTGTCGATCTCCTTGTCGATTCTTCTTGTAATCACAAGAAAGCATCCAATCTTCTCCTAGAATACGTAAATTGTCTAAATTGCCCCTCATCCCCTTTCTTTTCCTAGAATACGTAAATTGTACTCTTGGCATAACAAAGATCTTTTGGGGAATCCAGAAGGTTGTCTGATCAAGATTTTCAACAACATAGGACTCAAGGTTTATGTTACAGGTGTGATGAGAAGTACTCTCCGGGTCACAGATACAAAAAGGAGCTTAATGTGCTGTTGTTCAAGAGGGGCAAGAGTACAACATCAATGAAGACATGAAAATGGGGGAGATGATAGAATTGGCACAAATAGAAACGGGAAAAGAAGTGGAAGTATTATTGAATTAGGAGAGGTGGAAGGTCAAAAGGCAGTTGTTTTAATTGACAGCAGGGATTCCCACAATTTTATAGCCACGATGTTAGTTGAGAAGCTCGAGTTATCTACAAGAATCATAGAAGAATATGATATCTCAAGTGGAGCGGGAGAAGCCATGAAGGGACGGGGAGTATGCCACGAGTGAAGCTAAGTATGCAAGGAATTGAAGTTGTAAAAGAATTGTTGCCCATTAATCCGGGAAACTCAGATGTAATATTAGGCGTTAAATTGCTGGTCTCACTCGGACCGACATAGGTGAATTGGCAAAACCAGGTTATGAGATTCAAAAAAGGAG
Source organism: Cynara cardunculus var. scolymus (assembly GCF_001531365.2). Lineage (NCBI taxonomy): Eukaryota > Viridiplantae > Streptophyta > Magnoliopsida > Asterales > Asteraceae > Cynara > Cynara cardunculus. The sequence goes on from NW_020202271.1 coordinate 22,524, forward strand.
GGGAAACACTAACCTTGAATTAAAATCGATGATGAAGACACTAAGGAATGAAGGACAAGGGGTGTTAATTGAATTAGGAAATGTGAAAAGCTAAGAACAAGGGTAGCTAAATGTTACTTGACAACATGGAGAAACTAATAAAGGAATATGAGGCTGCTTTTTGTATGCCGGACGGGTTGCCAACCAAAAAGAGGGAGAGAACATGGGATTGCGCTCAAGCAAGGAGTAGAACCGGAGGGCATGGATACAATTATGTTGGTAGTCAATCGGTTAAGTAAATATGCTCACTTGATATTAGAACACCTATTTTCAGCAGCAATAGTAGCTAAAGTTTTTATATGAGAGATTGTTAAACTGCATGGCATTCCGAATGCATTCTGAACTCGCTGATCACGGATAGGGACAAGGTTTTTCTTGATAGTTTGGAAGGAGATTTCCCGATTATAAGGTAAGAAGTTAAAGTTCGTCTGCGTATCATCTACAATCCGATGGACAAACAGAAGTAGTCAATTGCAGCATTGAGGAGTACTTGAGGTGATGTACATTCGACAAGCCACGATTGTGGAAGAGATGGCTGGCATGGGCTGAATATTGGTACAATACCACATACCACAACTCCATTCGTTGTTCACCATTTAAAGCGTTATATGGAAGAGATGCTCCAACAATTTGCAATTTAAAGAAGGCTCAACTGGTCTGCCATCTGTGGAGCAAATGTTAAAAGACAAAGATGATCCGATTGATTTGCTATGAATGTTCTTAATGCAAGTGCAACAAAAAATGAAACAAGAAGCTGATGGGCATTAGAAGGGAGGTAAGTTTTGATGTTGGAGATATGGTTTTTTTAAAGCTTAGGCCCTATCGACAAAATTCTTTAAGGAGAAGCACCAATCGAAAGCTGTCTGCACGTCTTTGTCAATGGATTACATAACGCCTTTCTCAATGGATTTGTTGAGTAGCTTACATATGTACTTGACTATTTTCTTTTGCTGGGAGGCTTTGAAAGTTTTAGGTCTTTGAAGTCTTTATATGGTTTCAAACGATTTTAGTACTTGGTTTGGATGCTTCATGAGCTCTTTGTGTCTAGCATGTTTCGGAATGGCAAGGTTACTTTGATCTTCCAGACATGATCATACTTGAAAGCTTATTATGGTGGTCCACATTGATCACATTACAGAGGCATGGAATAACTTTGAGGGAATAGCTGATGTGAATAGTTTCTATGAAGTATCTTCAAGAGGTTTTTTTGGATATTAAGTGGGTTGTTGTGGTGCAAGCATGTTGATATACCTATGATCAAGAATTAAATAGTCATTACCTGATGATGGAAAGTCTCTTAAACATTGTAGAGAAACAGGACTCGAGATAAATGCAATCATCTCGTAGTTGCTTGGTAGGCGTTGCTGCATGTTTTGTTTTATTTGGCTTCTTATGTTTCTTCTTCATTCTAGCCATTGGTAGGTTCGTGTTTGTATCTTACAATATTTTAATGCCTCCAGTGAGACACTCAAAATACAGAGAAGTACATACAAAGTAGGAGCCTTCGTGGAGGATGAACTCAGAGTGTAGGAGATTTTTCGTTCGGGTAGGATACCTGGTTACATGAGAACCACATGTGTGTTTATAGGTGGTAACCTTGTCTCATGGAAGAACATGGAATAATTCTTTCTAATGCACGGTTTGAGTATTGGTCATGAAAGGCATGCCATCCAAGAGGTTTAGATGTCTACTACACAAGTTAGGAATTCTTCTTGATATCTTTATGTTTCTGTACTGTAACAATTTAACAATTCACATTGGAAAGAACTATTATTTCATGAGTACAAATATACAGAGCATGATCGTCATTTGATGTGAGGTTGCGTTGTCGGTAATGCTAGAGTGCCTCCATCATCCAATTCATGTTCTGACTAATTACCAGCCGGTCTCCTGATAAAGCATCTCAAGAATGTTCAGGTTAATTTTATATGTAGCTAGTTATACATGAGAAATTTTTGTGCACCAACTTGACAAGTGTTAGATATAGAAGTACTGTAATTTAGCCTGACATGTATGCCTATGGGCCCATCTGATGATGTAATGGATCCAGGGTCTAGTCCTCAGTAACAGCAATGAGGAATAATATTCATCTGAGCACTTCATAACTGATTAAAGTTTAGTCTCTTGATTTTATTTCAAATTGCTGCTTTGTCGATATGTAGGGTTGTTGACATGGGGCTTCATTGCAGGAACTATGGTCATTGTTGGAGTTTATGATGCCCGATTTATTTGAAACCGGAGATGTGGATTTGAAAAAGCTGCTAAATGCAGAAGACACAGGGTTGATTGCTCGAATGAAGTCAATCTTGGGACCGTTTATTCTAAGACGCTTAAAATCAGACGTAATGCAGCAATTAGTTCCTAAGGTTCAAAGGGTATGATATGCTATTTCAATATGCTTAAAGAGGATAGTAGATACTTTTGCTTATTGGAAGATAAATTATATTTGAAAACCCCCAGAAGGAGAAAACTAACTATTCACTATCTAAAAGGATTAAACAATCTACTCTCTATTCACTAGAAAAAAGCATATCAAAAAGTGAAAACAGAAAATTGTTTTCTAGTAACCTGTATGTCTATCAGCAATGTTATAGCCCTTTAAACTCTCGGATCTGCCCATATTGCTCCAGTTTTCCATAACCAGTAGTAGATGAAAAACAAATCCAAACTGAATCAGTATCACCCAGAAACATACAATTAGCTACTAGTCTACTAGTAGAATAGACAAAACAGTCTGCAAAATCTAGTAAGATGATAAGCCATCAAGAATGTCTATGATCTAATAACATCATATTGTTAACTGATTAAAATCTTTCTGTATCGTAACTTGAGTCTTCTTTGGTGCTTTAATATTTTATATGTTTGAAATGCCACAAAACCTTTCTGCAGATAGAATATGTGTGCATGGAAATGGAACAAATAAAAGCTTATCAAGAAGCCATTGAGGAGTATCGTGCAGCTGCACGTGCTCGAATGTCAAAGTCTGGAGAAGTTAAAAGTGCTCATCTTCCTCGACGTCAGATTTCAAACTATTTTGTCCAGTTCAGAAAGGTGTTAATGATGATTTCATGCATGCGCATCTAACTTAGTAATTTACTTATGCTGAGATGAGTTACATCAAAGATATGTTCTTTGATACCTCTATATGTTTTATTACCAGATTGCAAATCATCCATTACTGGTGAGGCGTATTTACACAAATAAGGATGTTGTTCGATTTGCTAAAAAGTTGCATCCTAAAGGTGTATTTGGTGCTGAGTGTACCTTGGACAGAGTAATTGAGGAGATTAAGAGTTACAGTGACTTCTCCATTCACAGGGTAAAGAGTTATTTATTGTTTCCCTTATTTTTTTGATTGGTTCTTCTACCGTGTAAATGAGCTAGCAATTAGACTACATTTTGAAATGATTTTGCATTTACGTTTTGACCTTTAGCTTTTGCTATGAATCATGATCTGAGTACACTTTTTGTGCTCCAACTTTTATCTTGTTAAGACATGTGGTGGAGATGGCAGGCTTTACCTTTTCATAAATTTTTGACAAATTTTTAGCCTACCCCAAATAGTGTAAAATAAAAGGTTTGTTGTTGCCTTGTTGGGATTGTTGCTTCAGTCGTAAATGATATGTGAAGGTAGCTGAAAATGCTTGTAACTTGTGTGAATTCAGCAACAATGGAACTAAGCTATAGGTGACTGTTCTTTATAACAAAACAAAGAGTCAAAGAATTAAAAAGATGTTCTTGGCACCAACATTAACGTTTCTGGAGAAATTGAAACATAAGCTACCAAGACACTTTGGTTTCTTGTTCAGGCAATACTTTTCTCTTAAAGTTTTAAGTCACCAAACTCTTTTGACAATTCTTGTGTAAAAATCATCTAATGCCAAGATTGACAATGATCTCTGACTGTTGTGGGTGCATGCTGCTCTTATTTGTAGTCAGATGATACTTTTTAACTTTAAATTATAGCAACCAGAAATACTATTCAGATGGTTAAGTACACACATTAGCAGTTCCATGGCTGGGATTTTAACAAGTTGATGCTTGTGTCATGTGGAACAGCAAATTTTTCATCCATTTATTTGAAACGATTTTCTAAATGCAGCTTGAGACAGGATCCAACTCTGGTTTGTTCTTAAACTGGTTGTAGTGAAGTCGGTTCCAACGTTAAAGGTCTTTATGACCATAGTGGTAATTATAAATTAGAAAGGAAGAACACCTAGATTTGTGCAACTATAGTGATAAACTACCTATTCGATTCATGTATGTGCGATGTAACAAGAAGAAATAGTTTGGTTGGGGCAGTATGGTTTATATCCTTGTGGGTCTAAATAAATGAAACTAATAATATCCTAACATATTCACGTAGCATATGGGGAGCAGGGGCACCACGATGTTGTTAGTCATTAGTTTATATCGCATGCAATGAGTAGTTGGGGGATTTTTCTGTTTTTTAAAATACTTTTGGCATGAGCCTTGGAGAGCACAAGTCTCTTTGGTATCCTATATGTTAATCTTCGATGTTGGAGTGGAAATTTACATATGCAATTCTGTGATTTGGTTGATCGAGTATTTGGGTACAACAAATTGGTATCAGAACAAGAGCAAGAGCGAACATGTTGGAATGACGAAGAGCAACACCACATGTTTGGACGAATTCCGCTGAAGGAAGACATGGATCCATTGAATGGTGGATTGCAACAAGTTTTGCTGAAAATCGATATCCAATCGCACAAAGCAGCTAAAATTCATTAATCAGTGGCTAATGAAACACACAATGAAGTTGAAGGGTTGTATAAAGGCTGCAAGTCGATGAACCAGGATTATGGCCTTGAAGCAAATTGTTTATTTGTTACTAAGGGCCGGAAAGTGGAACGTTGAATTTTCAGTGGAATATAGACCTTGTCTTCAATCAGCGAAGTGATACCTTGCCTTCAATTGGCTAACACGTGAGGAACAAATTGAAGTCTCAATCATCTCCTTTGAATCTCAGGTGGTATTTATAGGAACATAAATTTTGTCCAATTACAAGATGGGATGAATGAAAATTCCTGTTTTAAAACATTGCCGCTCTGTGATGAAGGGAATCTATGCGAACAGTTTCTTGCCTCAAAACATGTAGGCACAATGAGTGATTATCTGAAACAATTTGTTTCCCTAGCATCCCCACCAGATGGAATTACAAAAGAAGTGTACCTAAGTCAATTTATGAATAGCTTAGACCTCACCATGAGGGTAAAGTTGAGGTTGCTTTTGCCAGCTAGTTTGGGAGAAGCCATGGACATGGCTTCTAAGATTGATGAAAAAATAGAGTGTGGGAACTTAAACAAACCCATGGTCTAGGGCTGAGAAAGTCAACCGTGGTAATAGGGGAGCCAAAATATGCAAGTAATAATCCCACAAACACGCTGGGTTGGAGGGAGAGGTACTCTCCTGAACACAAAGCTTCAACAACAGAGGTTACAAGGGTTATGTTATTTGTGCGTTAACAAATACTCTCTCGGTCACTGGTGCAAAAGGAAAGAGGTCAACGTTTTGTCGTTCAGCACAAAGAAAAGTTGAGGCTGAAAGGATCGAGTTGGAGGGTGAAAATGCTGAGAAAGAGCTAGGGGAGAGGCAATCTGAAGTCGTGCTGCATTTAAATTCGGTAATTGGTTCTACTAACCCCAAAACAATGAAATTGGTTGGGTCGATTCAAGGGCATTAGATTGTGGTATTTATTGATGGCCGTGCAACTTACAATTTCATTTTAACTGTTTTAGTAGAAAAAATTGGTCTACCTCTAGATTTGAGTGTTGTTTGGCCGAAAACCACCAGATTTGTTACGATACAAGGCCACCACTGCTGTTGTGGGTTCTGTGGATAAAGGGCTGTTAGAAAGGGATGCGATTTTGATACAGTAAAGCTCTACTGGTTATGTGCACAACACCGAATGAAACATAGGGCATATTTAGGCAAGAAAAAAAAACCAATTTTGAGGTGGGTGAACAAGTCTTTCTGAAGTTACAGCCGTACAGACAGAAGTCCTTGATGACACGTTACAGTCAGAAGTTGTCCACCAGGTTTTGTCAGCCATTTCGCATAGTTGAATAGATTGGTGCTGTAGCATATGAACTTGGGCTACTTCCAACTTCCACTACTCATCCAGTTTTTCACATTTTGCCTTTTTGTCGTGCCATCGGCAGCTGTGTTTCCTCCTCGAGACTATTCCTCAGCTTACATACGACATGGAGTTATAGGTGTTGCCTAGGATATTTTCGATGTTCTCTATCACGAAGTTGGCAGCAAGAGTGGGGTGAGAGCTCGGCTGCAAGTATCTGCACGGGGTGGGGATCATACTAGACTGCAGGTCTTGGTTAAATGGCGAGGGTTGAACGCTTTTTGTGTCCTCATGGGATGATTGGGAGATGATCCAAAACCAGTTCCTCGATGTGGGTATAAATAACAGCAAGAAATAAATGAAACAGCTTATAATATCCTACCTTGGTCACGTAGCATGTGGGAAGGGGGGGGGGGGACCACATGTTGTTAGTGGTTAGAATTACTATATAATTCTCTTTTCTGAATTACCACTGGTGTGTGCCTTGGACAGCACCAGTCTCTCGAACACTGATCCCATCTTGTGATCTTCGATTTTGAGAGTGGAATATACATTTGCAATTCTGGGATTTGGTTGATCCGAGTATTTAAGTACAACATGTAGATTCCTAAAGAGGAAATTTTTTAAGTGGTAACTATTTTCATATAAGCATTGCTACTTCGTAGATGATCATATCTCTCATCTATTCCGAGTCTTAATATACTCTTGTCCTGTAAATCTACTGTTCTCAGACTCTTCATAAGTTATGTGCTATAAATTATAATGGATATCTTGTGGGTGAACATAGAAGTTTTTGCTCAATTATGCAAAAAAAGCTCTAACCTTGTCACAGCTATTAGGAATTGTATCATAAGAATGTGAACGTTATATAGTATTATATCATTCATGAATGCTACAAAATCTTCTAGAGGTAATATGTCATTTATTTTTGGGTTTTTAAGAGTTGGTATTTTCTCTTAATCATCAAATTATGTTACGAGAAATCTGGCTTTTATCTTTCTGTTTTTTAATGAATGGATATAGAAGATGGTATATATCAATTATAATGAGTACCGCTGATATTGTCATAAAAGCAAGACTGGTATATACTTTTGCCAAACTGTATATATAGGGACTTGAAGAATCCTGTTAATGAATTGTAATGAAGATGCTGACCTCATGTGACAATGAGTATTGCAAAGTTAATGGGTCAGAATTTTTGTCAAACAAACATTAGTTCTAATGGATGCCATTTGGTTGATGGAGTTATTTTCTTATGGTCGCACTAATGTTCGTTTCTTTTATTTTGTTACAGCTTTTACTTTATTATGGTGATGCTACTTCGGAAAATCTTTCAGATGACCATGTTATGATTTCTGCAAAGTGCCGGGTACATTATGCGATATTCATGCAAATTTACTCTCTTGTCTTGAGAATCACACAAATTCACTCAGTCAGGTCTATTAAAACCTACCATACTGTAGTAACTGAGGTGGTGGACCTATTTTGCAGGCGTTGGCTGGACTTCTCCCTGCACTTATGCATGGTGGGCATCGAGTTCTAATTTTTAGTCAATGGACTTCAATGCTCGACATCTTAGAGTGGGCTCTAGATGTAATCGGGGTTACATACAGACGTCTTGATGGCAGGTACATCTGAACTTTGTTGTTTTTGCTATCTTTTGAGCTTGTTTTCAAATGTATGTCTAATACATCCGAAGGGGTCTGTTATTGATCTCCAAGCACTTAAAAAGAAAGTGATGCATGCTAGAAAGCTTCTGTTGCACTTGCTCTTTGCAATTACCGATCTCTTATTTTATGTTCAAGGGGTGAGGGTGGGGTGTTATATATATATATATGTGTGTGTGTGTGTATATATATATATATTTCATCTACTTTAGACTCTCTTGTGGTTTAGAGCCTACCACCATTGGAGCAAGATCATTTCCCACATCTTCGTTGTTTCATTGTATACTCTTCTTTTAAAGATAAATCTATCTATATAATGACTACAGCAAGAGAACACTATTTTTCCTTTTTATGGATTTAAATCTAGTACTTTTTCTTGACATGGAATGTTGTAAAATTTATGCTTTTGAGTAGGAAAAATTGCACCAAAATGGAATGGACTTTGGGTTTATTCTTGTTTTGTGGAACCAACATTCTAAACCTCAATTTTAGGGCCTAGAAGTAAACTTTACAAATAATCAAGGATTTAGATTTCCTCTTTAGCAACAAAACCATATTGCCATGTTAGCAATTAAAACAATGAAATATGCCAAATCTGAATTACTTATCCACATCAAAATTCATCGGTTACTTGTTAAAAACGTCAAGACCCTTAATTATTTGTAAAGTTAACTTTTAGGCCCCCAAAACACAAATAGTTGGTTTCATTTTAATGCAGTTTACCCCTTTGAGTAGTATTCAAACCTGTGTATCCATTGTCAACGTTACAACAGATGGATGATATTGATTTGCTTCCGTAGAAGTTTCTTATTTTGTGATTATTGAAGGATATTTTTTCACCTGTAAGGAATAGTTGCACTTTTCTAAAACTGGTGCTCGATCAAATATTGCAATTCTTATGGGTCATGAAATTTATGCCACTTTTTGTTCTTAATTTTTCTGTTCTGATATTGTCTATATAAACAAGGCTGAATAATTCTTTTCAATTGTGTATATGCATGAATGTTTTGTTCATTTTATGTTATTTTTATGCCAGTACTCAGGTAACAGAAAGGCAAACAATCGTGGACACATTCAATAACGACACTTCTATATTTGCATGCTTGCTGTCGACAAGGGCTGGAGGCCAGGGACTGAACCTGACTGGAGCTGATACCGTCATCATACATGACATGGATTTTAACCCTCAGATTGATCGTCAAGCCGAAGATCGTTGTCATCGCATCGGCCAAACCAAACCAGTTACTATTTATAGGTGCATCTCTCTTTCTTTCTCTAACTCTTTCTTGGCCTTTGTATGGACAGTGACTATTTATAGGTGCATCCTTTCTTTGTCCAAGTCTTTCTTGGCCTTTGTTTGGAAGTATTTATTTTATATTATAAAGCATCTTTTTGCTCTTGAAATCTCTTAATTTTTCAAGAGTACAACTTATAAAACATTAAATATGAATTATTAATGCATACAAAGTCTTTTGTTTTCGAAAATATCTGTCCTTCCGACAAATGTTAAGAACAGAGTTTTTAAAAACTGCTACTACCCTACCCAAATATAAGCTTAATTAACCAAATAAACAACATAATATTTGAGATTTTTTGAACAATCCATTTCCAAAAAACGAAAATAAATTTAAAACAAATTTTTTTTTACATTATGCTGCATCGCACGCACGCATACACATGTACCTTTTCACTATAATAGTGATATACGTCAAACTTTTCAACTTTTTTGTGAGGCATCATGACCTCCATGGAGGTTGGGGTCAAATGACCATGTGGTTTCTTGGCCTTGGTTCTTGTGTCCTAAAAACTCTCATGTCATGATATCATTGAAGGTTGGTAACAAAGGATACAGTTGATGAGAATGTGTACGAGATTGCAAAAAGGAAACTGGTACTTGATGCTGCTGTGCTCGAGAATGGTATCGAAGTGGAAAATGAAGGTGAATCGTCGGATAAGACCATGGGAGAAATACTTTCAACCTTGTTGTTGGGATGAGAGAATCGCGCTATTTCTTCTTATTATTTCCTCGATACAAGTGACGAGAATATGGGTAGGTGATGCATTATTGACGAATACACATCATTTATGCCAGCTTGATGGGTTAAAGTTCAATTGATTTATGTTGCTAATTCGACTCGACTTTCGATCATCTCACATTCAAAAGTGACATTTTCTTGACGGTTGTAAGTAGAGAGATGTACAAAAAAGCCCATGCTCGAAGCCTAGTAAGCTTGCGTGATCAAGCTGGCTTTTTTAAGGTTCGGTTAAAACCTTACGTAAAAACCCTCATTGGGCTTGTTTTTACATGCGAAAGGCTCTACTTTTTATTTTATATTAAAAATGGGTTTCAAAAGCCCAGCCATTCTAGTCGATGACGTGGGTTATATTATTAGACAAGATGGGAACCAATTTTTAGTGTGATGTTTGGTCGATCTGCTATGAGGTTCACTTAAACTATGTTTTTTAGATGGCTGGTAGAAAACGAAGGGGGTTATGTAATCTGGAAAGGGGTTTATATATATATATATATATATATATATATATATATATATATATATATACACACA
>NW_020202271.1:34393-36828 GCF_001531365.2 Cynara cardunculus var. scolymus
TGGAACTGAAAATACAGAAACAAAATTACATCGATAGATAAAAGGGATTATCATCAAATCACTGAGAGAGAGGATCAACACTTGTTTTCATTCCTTATAGCATATACAAGGGATAGATTGTGCCATTTTCAATACTGATTTTTTTTGGAAACATTAGAATCGGTCCTTGGATAAGTGCCCTTCTCAACCTCGAGAGAGTACCTTACACAAGCTGATATAAGTGCCCTTCTCAATATCGAGAGAGTACTTTACACAAACTGATGGTTAGTTAAAGATAAGTTATTATCTACAAAGTTCTATCTGATTTATTTGTCCAAAAATCTTAACTGATCCCTACACCCTTGTTTTCTTTTAAATTAATTATTTGGATATTTAGTCTTAAATTACCAAACCAAAAACAATTCTTCGAACTCGCCATCTGAAATCTAATCTTTTTCTGGACTTTATATAAAACTTTTAACACTTTTTTCCCCRTGGATCGATATGCGGTATCTTACCTTTTTTTGTTACTTGTAAAAGACGACAGTGGATTGATACGTGTATACTTGCATGGGTCTCCATTTGCACAAAGTCTGAGAGATTTTATCTTCATATAAATCTCGCAACAAGTTTTTGGCACCGCTGCCGAGGACTAAGGCAAAGATAAAGATTTTATTAAGTAAATTAAAAGATTTGATTTTTCTATCATTTCGTCATGCCAAGGCTACCACACAAGGAGATTTTTAAATTTGATTCCAGACATTGAAAAGACTTTTAGAAAAAAAAGAGGAGCGCAAAGAGCATTAACTGCTTTAACCTCTTCCAAAATGGCTAAAGATCAACCTCCCCTAACTGACGCTGAAAAAATCAAGCTGGCAAATTCCAAAGATGGAAGAATTATGGACTATGCCATTTCTGTTTTTGATCAATTGAACTCAGGAATAGCTAGACCAAAATGGACGCCCTTCATTTTGAGCTAAAAGCAATGATGTTTAATATGTTGCAAACCAATGGTCAGTTCAGTAGTTTTCCATTTGAGGATCCACCATGACATGGACGTTGAGGCAGCTACCGATGCTTGGGAAAGATTTAAAGAGCTTTTGAGAAAATGCCTTCACCATGACATTCCCTACTGTATACAACTTGAGACATTTTACAATGGTTTAAATATCACTGCAAGACAAATGCTCGATGCTACTGTAGGAGAAGATTTCACTGCCAGTAGTTACAAGATGGATATGATATTATGGAAAAGATTTCCAACAACAATGGTCATTGGGGCCGATCCACATGCACTAGTACCACGCAAGAAAGCTGGAATTCATGATGTAGATGCATTAACGACACAAATGACTGCGATGACCAATTTATAGAAAAATTTAACAACTAATCAAGCAGCCCAATCTGTCGCCACGACATCCACTTCAATTGTTGAGTCAATACAATGTGTGTATTGTGGTGAGGGACATTCCTTTGAATATCGTCCATCCAACTCAGAATCAATAAATTATGTGGGAAATAAAAAAAAGCAGGATCATTTTCTCAAACATACAATGCTGGCTGGAGACAACACCCAAAATTTTCATGGAACAGTCCTGCTTAAACCCACCAATGAACAAACCACAAGGGAACTCTAATTTTCAACCATCATAAGAACCTCAACACAAGTACCAAAGCTAGTCTCAAAACTCACCAACAAAATTTTCATCAACAACCATGTCCATGATCTTTTCATATTAATCCTAACCAGCAAGCTGAGTCATCTACTTCGTTAGAAGCAATTTTGAAAAGGTTCATCACCCAAACCAACTCATCCATGAACAATCAGAATGCCACAATAAGATCACTAGAGACACAAATAAGTCAACTTGCACTTAATATAAGGATTAGACCTGCAGGTACCCTTCTTAGTGATACAGAGACCCTAAGGCCTATAATGAAGGAATATGTGAAGGTAGTGCCTTTAACGAGTGAAAAGGAATTGATAGAAAGTGAACCTTTGAAAAAGCCTGTTGAGTCATCCAAAGCACCAACTGAAAATGATGTTACAACACCCACTCTGAATGTTGCCACACCTATTTTGAAAGATAAGGGAAATCAATAGACATAGGGACACTCCCTAAGAAAGTTKCCTTTCCTTTATTATTTCCAAATGAGGGCAAAAAGAAGGTRTCATTTCAGGATGAAGCTTCAAGATCTTTCACAAACACTGACACTCCTGGCACATCACCTGTCACACCCATAGTCAAACCAACCAACACTCAAGCATCTTTAGACCAGTCCCCTAAGAAAGCCATTGTAGCTCCWATTCCTTCTTATGTACCTTTTCTACAAAGGTTGAAAAATCAAAAAGAGRAGATACAATTCAACAAGTTCGTAGATGTGTTCAAACAACTACATATCAACATTTCGTTGGTTAAAGCTATTGAACACATTCCAAGTTATGGAAAATTTCT
>NW_020202272.1:0-1371 GCF_001531365.2 Cynara cardunculus var. scolymus
CAGTGATCAATACACTTAAAGATGTCATTAGGAATTGCCATGATCACCAAACGTTTACATTTGTTCCCCAACTCGACGATAATCTTGTCCTCGTCGCTCCAGTTTGCTTCAGGACGCGGTTCGTAGTGCTCAGGTATTTCAGGTGTGGTTCCAGTTGCTGGAAGTCTAGGAATTAGTTCATTGGGACGTAGGGAGGGTTGTACATGAACTCACAGATTCCAGGATGAATCCCTTCGAGAAAGTTTACCATTCGAACTTTCCACTGTGGGTATTCTTCGCGAATGAGTGTGGGAGGTTTGGACTGTGAACCAGTACTCATAAAGGATGTATTGGCTATATTTGCCATTGAAAGAGGAATAATCAAAAGAAAATTGATAGAACAGTGAAAACAGGGTAACCTAGTGAAGAAGACGACTGTGTGTTCTTGAGCGAATAAGGATGAATACCAGGAACAGAATAAATCAAATTAAAATTTGATTGCGGCTCAGATACCAATTGTAGGATCAATTAACTCGGTTTCTTGGTATTAATTACTTACTTGGATGAACTGTTTGACAGTGATGATGCAGCAGAAAAGATAGGAATCAAACAAAGTAGAAATCAATAAGAACACAGTGATGAAGATTAATGAACACAAGAGAGGGCTTCAAATGATTTTCAATAGAATGAAAATGTTAACAATTACAATACTGAAGCACACTGAAATACAAGGGTCTATGCTACTATTTATACAAGCAAGTAACCGTTTTCTGACATGACCTAAAGTAAATTAATCTAAGCCGTTCGATCAAAACAGATTACAGACAAGAACACGTGATAAGCACAAGCAACTAATATACCTAAGTAAAACAACTAAAGAACATCTACACAGAAGACAACCTGCAGACCCTCTGTGAGACATCATAGAGGCTCTGCTGGATATAACTTGAAAGCACATTGATGTAGAGGAAATCCTCCAGAACCTCTGTGAGACACGACAGAGGTTCTGTCGTCTTTGTCTTGTAGCATTGTCTTTGCAGACGACCAGTTTCCGGACCCTCTGTGAGACACGACAAAGGTTCTGTCACTTGAGACTTGTAAGCTTGAACATCTTCTGCTGTTGGTCCTCTGTGGTCTTCTGTGACAGATCATCTTCTGTCAACACTTGCAGTATTATTTTTTCCATACTTTTACATTTAATGAAATGAGAGCTAACACTTATCCTCAAATCAAGCTCAAGAACCTGAACAAGACTCTGCATCTCTACCTCATTCTCAAATCATTGGAGAACCTTCTGCCAGTGTTAAGACGCAAGCAACTGCAAATTTCTACTTATTTAGTTGTTTTGTAAGCGAAATTGAACCTAAAATAGTGGTAGAGGCTCTGGTAGAT
>NW_020202272.1:3446-7697 GCF_001531365.2 Cynara cardunculus var. scolymus
CACATATCACAGAGGCTCTGTTACCCTTAGGCCTCTGACAGAACWCTCTTAATAGTTCTTGTCTATTGATATGGTGCGCGTGGTTCTGTGGATATGGGTTAGAACACATCACGCGCGTGTCAGAAACGGGGGCGCACGTCATCAATCGTGCGTCTTCCCAACACAACGTGTCATACTTTTTGAGTCGTTTCAACCTATAGCCACTCATCACGACCTTTCGTCAAATAAACGGTTCAATTCAAAATCCTTCACTATAAATACCCCTTTCCCTCCAAATCATAAACCTTTACAAATCCCTTCTTCTCCGACGAACCAGCAATTTCTCAAAGCCTTAATACAAACCTGCAAATATGTCATCTTCCTCAGCCTCAGCACAGTCCGTTAACGTATCCAGCGACAATGAAGTCACTCAGGCCCAAGCTTTAACATCTCACGCCTTATCATTTGTTCAAAATAGGTACGAAAAAGTCGTTCTTGTGAAGAAACCAAACAATTACTACTTCGTCCCTTCTTCTACTGGTTTCCCTGAATTCACCTTCCCCCTCCTAGAAATTCTTCGAAACCATCCCCTGTTTTACGCCCTTTCAGCCACCAAACCTACACCTGAGTCATATACCACCCAATTCCTCCTAAGCTCATATATTACAACCTTGGACAACACTGGTTTGAGCATAGTTGGTTACGCCTCTCATCCAATCAACAAATCCTTGGTGCCAATGGAACTCAATGTTAATACTCTTCGAACTGCCCTGCACCTACCCTCCCTGGAATCACTTAATTTGGATGCTTTGGCCCCAACCCCAACAGACTCCAAGCTAATTGAGTTTCTCGAATTTCATTCCTATGCCGCCAAGACCAAAATTAACAAAAGGACTCAATTCAAACAAAAAGGACTTCCCCCAATCTGGAACACCCTATTCTCCATAATAAACTGTTGTCTAACAGGGAAGGTTGGCAGTCATGATCAAACCTCTCACGCAATGCTCTCAATTGTCTACGGAATTTATTTCAACCTGCCTCTCGATTACGCACAGCTTATATTCGAGGATATGGTTGGACTAATCAAGAAGAAATGTGCAACACAGAGGGGTGAAAAGTCCAAGGTTAAGGTGCAGAAGAAGGCCAAGGAAGACCTGAACCATCCAAACCTAATTCTACGAAGGTTTTTTGGCCTGGTCTTTAGGGATTTAATTGCAGAGAAGCTGCCCTCTGCCGAGCCTAACGCCAGACTGTATCCTTTTAGGGAGTTCCATCCGACAGAGCATGAGCTTGGGTACAGAATCCCCAGACCCCGATCTAAAGCCATGCTCAAATACCTTAGTCATGAAGATAGGAAATCATACAGATGTGGATTGAGGAGGCCAGAGCCGGTCCCTGAAACCCCTCGACGCATAGGGATCCCCTTAGGAGAGAGAGTTGAAAAAATGAGGGTCGAGGGATGACAGGAGGAGCCAGCAGAGGCTAGACAGGTGAGTGAGGAAAGACCTAGAGTAGCAAGTCCCCCACCTAAGAAGCCAAAGAAGACACAGAAGGGTATTGATTCTTCTGTGAAAAAGGTAGGGAAGAAGAGACCCACAGAAGAAGAGGGTCCAAGTAGTCCTCTGCACAAGCCCAAGAAAAAGAAATCGAAGAAGGCCCAACCCGCAGATGTTGTGGTCACAGAGGTTGTGGTACAAGAAAGCCCTGCAGAGGCTACTCCAAAGCGCAGAAGGTTGCGCAAAGTGGTTCATGATGAGTCCCCAACAGAGCAGATTCAAGACGTTATCTTCCAAATTCAACAGGAGTTTAAAGCGCCTATGGAAGTAGCTGACTTGGGGATAGAGGACGTCTTAGACGAAGAAGAAGAAGAAGAAGAAGAGTTGGAGTTAGGAGAGGGAGAAAAAGATACACAAGGTACACATCCTAGCCCTCCTCCCAGTGCTACCCACGTTTCTAGGGACCCTTTCTAGAGGGATCCCCTATTGAAAAAGCGTGCACATGCTGAGCCCAACCCAAGCTAACCTCGCAGAGGTCATTCTTCCGTCCTCTGTCGAATGCACTACCTGGGAACCACAACCTACTCCAACATCCTCTCAAAAGGATGGTGGTTTTATAACAAGAGTCCAATCGCCCAAGGACTCGTCACAAGCCAAAGAGGCATCCGTTGCCTCTCCACACTTGAGTGACCAACCAAAATATGCTTCAGAGGCATATGTGAGAGTCAAAGAGACTGAGGGTCTAGAACGCCCAAAGTCCACACTCGATCCCTCTGCCATGTTAGGCTCTGAACCTACAAGGCATGATATCGACAGAACACTGGTAGGCTCTCCTCACAAAGAAGTCTGAGGATCCGGTGGAAGTCCCCAAGATGACTACAAAAAACCAGTCGCTGAGGGCACCTCACACTCCGAGGCTACTAGGTCACCATGTGTTGGTGATCTAGGTTCCCAGGATGCCTATGTGACGAAGGGGGAGTCACAAACCTTCGCCACAGTGGTATTCCAAAAGATGGATGAGTTGAAAAGCTTGTTCATCTCTTGGTCGATGACAGAGGATCTTGCTTCAATCACAGAGACTCTGAAGGAGTTGACATCCACAACTACAGAACTCAAGACGACTCTTTCAGCCCTTCAGAGCTCTGTACTTCATAAAGATGTCCTTGCAGAAGCCTTCAGCGCTCTGTCACTCAACCCCTCTTCAATCCAGAAGCTGAAGACAAAGCTATCAGAGGTAGCTGCCCAGTTTGCTGCTGATTTCATCTTTGCAGGCTACACAGACTACTCCACATTCAAGGATGAGATCAAGCAGATGTTCTCCTCTGCGGTCACATACGTTATTGATACCAAGTCTTCCAGGGCAAACATCAACCATCTAGCCACTCGCAGAGAGCTAGACGCAATGGTTGAAGCCCTAGGAGATATCATGAGCAAGCACACAAATCAACTTCCTAAAGAGGCCCGTGCTTCCAACCAATCTATCAGAGACTGCACTTCAAAGCTCGTCACAGAGGGTGACTCCTTCAGAAGTGAAATCTATCGAAGCCTCTCTAAAATGAAGTGGGCCTTAGAGATCGATATCAACAACGCTTCTGTGCAAGTAGAGTTGGTGATCGAGAAAATGGAGAAGGCGGCTACCAGAATCTTAACACGATTGAAGAAGGCTCCCCTCATTACTTGCAAGGCAGAAGCCACCAAAAACCATGACGATGAAGGAGGTGATGACCATGATCTGGATGAGGGGGAGAAGAAGACGGAGAAAAAGATGAAGAGCCAAAGAAGCAGACCTCTGCCAAACCACTAAAGATAGTGGACTCTACAGAAGCCCTGTTCTCAAAAGACAAAGCAACAGAGCCTAAGGGGAAGGCAAGGGCAAAGTTGTAGAGGAGTCGCCACAGAGGGAGTCGAGCTCTGAAACGCCACAGGAGATGAACAAAGAAGAGTACAATGACCTAGAACTCGTTCAAGCATTTAATGCGTCTTTGGCAGAGGCTCAAGCAAGAAAGGGCAGAGCCCGCCTCCCCCCAGAGCTGGAGAAGGCTCATCCTCCAAGAAGGCAAAGAAGGAAACGTCTACGGGTATGTTCGACGCTCTGCTAGGAAGCGTCAAACCTATCCTAGCAGAGGGGTCCACCCAGAGGCCAATTCTAGAAGAAGAAGAATCCAGAGTACCAGAATCCGCCACAGTGGGAAGGGTCTATGAGATTTTTGAATAGATGAACAAAATTCCCACACAACAAGTACGCACAGAGCCTGTAACCACTGTAGAGGAGATTTTGCGGTGGCGCTACTCTGCCATAGACACAGAGCCCCCTTATGACCCAGAGCTTACAGGTATACCCTCTGCAGCTGTGAAGTTTCACTTCTCAAAGCTTACAAAGCCTCRCGAGCAGGTCTTCTCAGAGAACATGATAACCTCTCTTGAAACAATATCTCCAAGAACGATGCTTAAGAAGACCGTTCTCTATGCTCAATATGTGGTGAAGAGGGACGACAGCAACCTATACACGTTCACAGATGCTGACCTCCACAACCTCTGTGTATTTGACTTGATCTTCCTGTACAAAATTCTTAACAAATACATGGAGAGGAGGTCAAGTTATTCTATATCGCTCAGAAGGCTGATCGAAGTTATGCGCGCTCAAGTGAAATACTATAGCCAGAAGGACTTTGATATAGCAATGAGGTTGGCCCAAACAGAACTGAAGATTTCCCCTCCGAAGAACAGGCCAAGTTGGCTACTTAGATGTCATCCCAACACTATTGTCCAAAATCCC
>NW_020202272.1:7854-13236 GCF_001531365.2 Cynara cardunculus var. scolymus
ATGAAGTGTCTGGTATTCTGGAAGTGATTAAAGTTCAAGTCTCCTTCAGGGTATGGATATTCAAGGTCTAGAGAACCATCAAGACAGATCTGCAGTTTGCCGTAGACGACTATCCAGACTCCGCTGTGGACTAATCTTCTGTAAGAGATAGGCCTGAACAAAAATTTTGTAATTCTTTCTATTTATGTAATTCTTTTCAGAGGATGAGTTTTATCTCCTCTTGTAATTCTTTTCATTAGTCATTTCTTGCTTTCAATTGTCCAATTTTACTTTTTTCATACTTAGGGGGAGATTGTTAGCTCCAGTTTTTACATAATGTAAAAGTATGTAAAAGATTTCTGCAAGTGTTGACAGAAGGGGTTCTTCCACAGAAGACAACAGAGGACCATCAACAGAAGTTGTTTGATCGTGCAAGTCAAGAATGACATAACCTCTGTTGTCTCTCACAGAGGTTCTGGAAAATGGTCCTCTAGCAATAAAAACCTACAAGTCTTCTACAGCAGAGCCTCTGTACTGGCTAACAGAGGGTTTGCGGATTCGTCTTCTGTGAAGACCCTGTTCTGCTGTTTTTCATAGGTTGTTAGCTGCACGTGCTTCTCACGTGACTAGGTCTTTATTCGACTTTATTTGGACGGCTTGGATGATTTCATACGTCTAGGTCATGTTAGAAAGGTCGTTAGGAACTAGTATAAATAGTAGCTTAGGCCTATGTAATTCAGTGTGCTTCCAGTATCGTAATCGTCTTATTTTCAATTCAATTGAAAAACCTTTGAAGCTATTCTCTCGTGTTCATCATTCTCATATACTGTGTTCTTGATTCTTACTCTGTTTGTTCTTATATTGTTTCCGCTGCAATTTGATTGTCTTAAAGATCATCCAGATTATTTGATTGATATCAAAACTGAGTTTACAGGTCCTAACAGAAAGATAAAGAGAAAGGGCATCTAAGAATAAATTATATCGATGAAACATTGTAACAACCCGCAATTTCCATGTATAGATAATCTACATAATCATATTCATAACACAAAATGTAATATTGTTTACAAAACATGGGGTAACAAAAACTTTGTTTAATACATTTATATCCATCTAAATATCATCGATTAAACTTTCCCCTTGCCTTTGTCTTGCGATGTATGATGGCCTTCAAAACAGGTTAGTCCAACAACTGAGTGTTAGACCCAAAAGTCTAGTGAGTGTACAAATCTCATGCATATAACTTACTTTCCAAACTAGCAGTTTAGAATCAAACCTGTACAATCATAAGCATTTTATCTATATTTATTACAGATTACCTCTTTCTCGTGGTTACACCGCCATTACATCACTCTCGCGGTTACACCGCCATTACACATCTCTCGCGGTTACACTGCCATTACACATCTCTCGCGGTTACACCGCCATTACATCTCTCTTGGAAAGTTTAAATCAGTAGAAGTATCAAACCAGTTTCAGCCGGATATGAAATCCGGACAATCATCCGGAGATGTAATCCAGACAACACTTGTCCGGATATCTAATCCGGACAACACTCGGGTGATGTTTTTTGGTTTAAGGTTACCCTGATTAACACTTGGGCGATTTAGGTTTAAACCGCTTAATAATTGGGCGATTTAGCCATTAACCCAGACAAACCTTGACCGGTTTATGATGTAAACCGGATGTCACTTGACTGGTTTAAGAAAACATTTCATATATCTTTGAGTGGTTTAGATGAACCCGGACGCCCCTTGTCCGGTTTAAGGTAAATCCCGGACACCTCTTATCCGGTTTAGATAGAACCCCGGATACCACTTGTCCGGTTTAGGTAAATCCGTACAATATATAGGTAATGAATCATAATAGGTCAATTCCAAAGGCAATTAAAATTGTTATACCAACAATTAATACTTCAAATCATAAACACTCACCTTAGAATGTTGATCGGATTAATTCTGCGATTTTCCTTTAGTCTTTACTCTCAATGTTCACAGAAAATCTTTCTAAAAGAAGAAGAAGAAGCTTTTCTTTTTACATACACTTGCTATTTATAGCAAGTGTATGGCCACCTTTCAATAATAGTCAGCTATACCCAATATCGACACCCAAACACACACACACATGCTTAACTTAGAAATCAAGATTTTATAAAATAAAATCTTAAAATCTTAAAATACTCAACCCAAATATTACAATATTCCCTCTTTAGAAAAATTTCGTCCCGGAATTTCATTAAGCAAAAAGGTAGGGATATTTCATTCGCATTTCTGACTCTGATTCCCAGGTGGCGTCTATGTAACACCCCAAATCCACACAGTGCATATAACACATAATTCATATATAGAATACATGTTCTCCCCACATAGGTCCATGATACAAGAGTTTGGAATATAATATACACAACCCAAAAATTCCAAAAGTACATAATCTTGTATCCTAGCGTCTAAGCTTCCAAAACAGCTAAGCATATAGGGAAGTAGTTCACACAATACTCTTTCCCTTATCATTACTTGCACACATAATTTTGGAAACACGAAAATATAGGTTAGACATGAATGTCTAGTGAGATTCCCTTTTATGTAATGCAGGGTGAAGATCACCGAAACATTTATTTCAAATCAAACATCTTATGAAGCAAAACTGAAAACATACTGCTTWGGTCCATCGGGCCTCTGGTCTCAAACAACACTTAGAAAATATTTTAAACATTCTTGACTAGAGCCCTCTAGTCTCTCTCTCACAGAGCTTCTGGTTCCTCGAGCAGAGCCTCTTCACAACCAAAGCCGCTGGTTGAACCAATCCAAACTTAGAAAATATTTTGAAACAGGACCAGAGCCCCTCTGGTCTCTCTACCAGAGCTTCTGCTCTTCATGACCAGAGCCTCTAGTCGATCTAACCAAAACTTCAGTAATATAAACATTCTTTAGATAACTTTTCAATCAATAAGATAACCTTTTTCATAAAACAAGTAATTTATAAAAACTTCATGTTCAACCAGAGCCTCTGGTTGTATTAACCAGAGCTTCTGGTTCCAAATACATGTCCCACCAGAGCCCCTCTGGTTCAACAGTTAACTAGAGCTTCTGTGGACTGCTTTTTTTTTTTCATAAAAAGACTAAGTATAAAATTCTTTTCTTAAAAATTTAAAATATGATTTTGACATAGAAAAATCTTAACAATAGATACAAAACCTTTAATAAAAACTTGCTCATCCTTTCAATCAAAACTAGAATCCTCTTGGTCAAACGATGAGGACCAACCAGAGCCCCTCTGGTTCCTTACAAGGAACAACCAGAGCCTCTCTGATTCCTCAAGAAAATAACCATTCTGTTTCAAAACACTTTTAACCAATACCAATGACCATAGGCCAAGTTTTCCCCTTCTCAATAGCATCAATACCATTATTTCTAATAAGAACAATATTTTTGAGTTCTCAAATCACAAAGAAATAAGGACTCAAATCTATTGTAGTCTCAAAAGACATAATAGCAAGAGCTATAATAATCACATACAATTGCCACCCTTATATCCAAAGGTACACCTCTCCTTGATATGCCACCCTTATCCCAAAAGACACCTCTCCTTGATATGCCACCMTTATTTCTTCTTCAAAATCTATGAACTAGTTCGGATGAAGGACCGCAGTCACAATCATCTTATCGAATCCTCATTCATAGTTTTATCCATGAAAACCTTTTCAAACTCAAGAACAACCTTGTCTTTCAAAGATTTCCAAAACATCAAGGTTTCCTTTAAATCCTCAATACAGGATATCATTTTMAAAACTGATTTAAAGAAGCAAACTCTTCTTTATCTTTCCAACAATAACAGTAACACCTTTAAAACTATCAAAATAGTTTTACCATCTTTTCTTCAAAAGCAACATCAAAACTCATAGCATATAATCAATAATAAAACTCACTATTATACTCAATGGTAGTTTAAAACTCACCTTATCAAACAGATTTCTTGAAGATAAACACAGAGCAAAAGCTTATTCTTAGCACAGATTCTTCAAAAACACTTTTCACCGCCGTAAGCTTTCTTTCTGTTTTTAACAGACATTAATTTGAAAATGATAAGATAAAATCTTATCTTTTTACTTCTTTAAATACTCTCACCAAAACGGAGAAGATTATTTTAGTTATAAAACTTAAAGGTGGTGAAAGCTTCCTCCAATAGAAATAATCTTGGGCGGTGGATTTTACATTATAAAAATCATAATATCTTAACCATTAAGATACCATGATTTCACCCGAATATTTAAACTCAATAAACAGCACCTCATGCATGCTTCACACTACATGCATATACGTATGAATTATATATGTCATGCTATTATTTCACGATATGCATGATATCATATTCACATTTCACATAAATACTTCATGCATTTTTACTTAAATATGCACATTTCACATAATCCACATAATAAACATGTATAATTTACCTCAACCCAGGTTGTCTCAGACCCGGTTATAACATTCTTCCACCCTTAAAAGAATTTCGTCCGGGAATTCACTCAAACAACCATGGATATTTTTCTTTCATTTCTGATTCCAATTCCCATGTTGCTTCTGATCCTTTATGAAATCGCCATTGTACCCTTACTAGACTTATCTCCTTGTTTCTCAACACGCGAGTTTTGTGGTCGGTTATAGCTTCTGGAGTTTCTATAAAATTTAGTTTGTCATCCAACTTAATCTCCGGAAGTGGTATCGCCATACTAGGATCAGCAAGGCATTTCCTTAGGTTTGACACATGGAAAGTATTGTGAATCTGACTAAGTTCCTCTGCTAATTCCAACTGATAAGCTACTGGTCCAATTCTTTTGTAGATTCTGAATGGTCCAATATACCTTGGACTAAGCTTACCTTTCTTCCATGGGGATACCTTTAACATTACCAAGTCATCTACACTGAATTCAATTGGTTTCCTTCGTTTGTCGGCATAGCTTTTCTGTCGATCCTTGGCAATTTTGATTTTTGCTCGAATCTGATCAATCTTTTCATATGTTACTTGCATAATCTCGGGACCTGTCAACTGTCTTTCACCTACCTCATTCCAACATAATGGTGTTCGGCATTTTCTTCCATATAGGACTTCATAAGGTGCCTCTTGGATGCTGGAGTGATAACTATATTGTAAGAAAATTTTATCAACGGTAAATGTTCGTCCCATGATCCCCCGAAGTCAATGACACAAGATCTCAACATGTCTTCGAGAGATTGGATTGTTCTTTCACTTTGCCCATCTGTTTGTGGATGGTAAGTCGTACTTAATCTGATTTGTGATCCCAAAGCTCTTTGTAGACTTCCCCAGAATTTTGAAGTAAAGCGACTGTCTCTATCCGATATGATAGACAATGGAACTCCATGTCTAGTCACAATTTCTTTAATA
>NW_020202272.1:15621-17373 GCF_001531365.2 Cynara cardunculus var. scolymus
GAATGTACCTGTTACTACATCAGGTGTAGTTTCTGCTTCCTGTTTGGTCATTTGAAAAGATCGACCCCGCGCCCCACCCGTTGCTCCTCTGCCCAGAYTTGGTCTTCCTCGGCCCATTGATGTATTGCTTCCCATGGTTAACTGTGGAGCTTTCATTTGTGGACAATTTGGTCTTAGATGATCTGGAGAATTACAACTAAAATACCTTTTAATTGTTGGGCAACCATTCGATAAATGACCTGTTTCACCACATTTGTAACATTTTCTTAGCTCAACTCTGCATTCTCCCTGATGAATTTGATGATATCGGGGACAAGTCGTTTCATTGAATCTTCGTATGGGCTTATTCCCAAACTTTAAAGCTTTTGATCCTTTGTATCCAATTGATGGACCTTCCCATTTCCTCTTTTCTATCACTCTCCCTTCCTCCTGTCTATTCTTGTTTCTCTCTGTTACTTCTGTTGCGTCAACAGTCGATGAAAATGTAGCCGAATTCATGGCTATAACAAATTCTCGGATTGATGGTTTCAATACCTAAGTATACCTTTCCACTTTTCTAGATTTAGAGGAAATATAATGTTCTGCAAACCTTGAATGTTCAATGAATTTTTCTGTATATTCCCTTACTGTCCTGTTTCCTTGTTCCAATTTCAAAAAGTCTTCTTGTAACACCCTAAGTCTACACATTGCATATAACACATATTTCATATATAAAGTACATGTTTTCCCCACATAGGTCCTCGATACAAGAGTCTATAATATAAAATACACAGCTCAAAAATTCCAAAAGTACAAGCTCTTGCATTCTATCATCTATGCCTCAAAAAAAAAAACAGCTAAGCATATAGGGAAGTAATTCATACAATACTCTTTCCCTTATCATTACCTGCACACATAATTTTGGAAACACGAAAATGAGGGTTAGACATGAATGTCTAGTGAGATTCCCTTCTATGTAATGCAGGGTGAAGATCACGAAATTTCAAATCAAACATCTTATGAAACCAAAACTGAAAACATACTGCTTTGATCCATCGGGCCTCTGGTCTTAAACAACACTGAGAAAATATTTTAAACATTCTTGACTAGAGCCCCTCTGGTCTCTCTTCCAGAGCTTCTGGTTCCTCGACCAGAGCCTCTAGTTTAACTACCCATACTTTGAATATATTTCAACAATCAGGACCAGAGCCCCTCTGGTGTCTCTACCAGAGCTTCTGCTCTTTGTGACCAGAGCCTCTGGTTGAAATCCAAAACTTCACTAATATAAACAATATTTAGATAAACTCTCAATCAAAAGACAACCTTTTTCATAAACGGGTAATTTTATAAAAAACTTCATGTTCAACCAGAGCCTCTGGTTGTACTAACCAGAGCTTCTGGTTCCAAATACATGTCCAACCAGAGCCCCTCTTGTTCAACACTTAACCGGAGCTTCTCTGGTCTGTTTTTCATAAAAAGACTAAGTATTAAAATTTCTTTTCTTAAACATTTAAAATATGATTTTAACGTGAAAACACTTAATAAAAGATGCAAAACCTTTAATCCAAATAAAACCTTTAGTAAAAACTTKCTCATCCTTTAAATCAACAACCAGAATCCTCTGGTCCAACGATGAGGACCAACCAGAGCCCCTCTGGTACCTTACAAGGAACAACCAGAGCCCCTCTGATTCTTCATGATAATAACAATTCTGTTTGAAAACACTTTTAACCAATACCAATGGCCATAGGCCAAGTTTTCCCCTTCTCAATA
>NW_020202272.1:17867-19083 GCF_001531365.2 Cynara cardunculus var. scolymus
GAATCCTCATTCACAGTTTTATCCATCAAAACCTTTTCAAACTTAGGAACAATCTTGTCTTTCAAAGATTTCCAAAACATCAAGATTTCCTTTAAATCCTCAAAACAGGATATCATTTCCAAAACTGATTTCAAGAAGCAATCTCTTCTTTATCTTTCCCAAAATAACAATAATATCTTTAAAACTATCAAAATAATTTTACCATCTTTCCTTCAAAACCAACATCAAAGTTCATAGCATATAATAAACAATAAAACTCACAGTTTATACACAACAGTAGTTTAAAACTCACCTTATCAAACAGATTTACTGAAGACAAACACATAACAAAAGCTTATTCTTAACACAGATTCTTTAAGAACACCTTTCACCGCCGCAAGCTTTCTTTCTCTTTTGAACACATTTACATTTGAAATGATAAGATAAAATCTTGTCTCTTTACTTCTTTAAATACTCTCACCAACAGGGTGAAGAATATTTTAGTTATAAAACTTAAAGGCGGTGAAAGCTTCCTCCAATARAAATAATCTTGGGCGGTGGATTTTACATTATAAAATTCATAATATCTTAACTATGAAGATACCATGATTTTACCCGAATATTTAATACTCAATAAACACCACGTCATGCATGCTTCACACTACATGCATACACGTAWGAATTATATATGTCATGCTATTATTTCACAATATGCATGATATCATATTCACATTTCACATAAATGCTTCATGCATTTTTACTTAAATATGCACATTTCACATAATCCACATAATAAACATATATAATTTACTTTAACCCAGGTTGTCTTAGACCTAGTTATAACATTTTTCCCCCCTTAAAAAGAATTTCGTCCCGGAATTCACTCAAACAACCATGGATATTTTTCTTTCATCTCTTTTCAAAAGTTCGAGGATCAATTGAAGATGTTTTGCATGGTCTTCTTGGGTTTTGGAATATATAAGAATATCATCAATAAATACAATGACAAATTTATCGAGGTATTCTTTACATATTCGATTCATCAGATCCATAAAAGCTGCAGGTGCGTTAGTCAAACCGAATGGCATAACCAGAAATTCATGATGTCCGTACCTGGTTCGAAACGCTGTTTTTGCTATATCACTTTCTTTGACTTTCAACTGGTGGTATCCTGATCGCAAATAAATCTTTGAGAAGTAACAGACTCCTACTAATTGATCAAACAAATCATCAATCC
>NW_020202272.1:20357-23307 GCF_001531365.2 Cynara cardunculus var. scolymus
CTTTTCTATCACTCTTCCTTCCTCCTGTCTATTCTTGTTTCTCTCTGTTAGTTCTGCTGCGTCAACAGTCGATGAAAATGTAGCTGGATTCATGGCTATAABAAAWTCTYGGATTGATGGTTTCAATCCCCAAATATACCTTTCCACTTTTCTAGATTCTGAGGAAATATAATGTTCTGCAAACCTTGAATGTTCAATGAATTTCTCTGTATATTTCCTTACTGTCCTGTTTCCTTGTTCCAATTTCGAAAAGTCTTCTTCCATCTGTCTAACAGCAGCCTTTGGGCAAAACTGCTCCTTGAATCTGTTGACAAACTCTGGCCATGACATAGTCTGCAAAATGTCTGTTCTGGCTAAAGATTCTACTTCCCACCAAAATAGTGCATTCGATTTTAACATTGAGACTGCAAATCTAACTTTGTCTGTTTCAGCACATCAGATGGTATTGAATACAGACTCAATCTCCTTGACCTAATCACATAGCCTTGATTGGATCTCTTTCTCCCGAGAAGGTTGGTGGTTTACAAGTTAGAAACATCTTTATATCTCCTTCCTTGTTATTGATAATTGGGATTGATGGAGTAACTTCAATTCTGCCTGTCTCCATTCTGGCARGAYTCCTTAWRATWGAAGTCAAGGTTTCCCTTAGCTTTCCCATTTCTTCAGCTAATATTCTCTTGTTATATATTATGGGTGAGACATCTGTTCCTGATTCATATTTTCAGAGTTTGATTCTGCTTGATTTATATTGATTCATGGTTGACTTATTCCACCTCTGGTCTGTTCTCTTTCTCTTCCTCTACCTCTGCCTCTGCCTCCGCCCTCAGAGGTGCCAACAGGAGCAACAGGGGATTCTTCTTCATTGGGGCGGGTGATCCTTTCTGACCTTCWCGATCTACTAGCCATCTGTGGATAACAAAGTTAAAACACATATTTCTCACATTCCCAAATATAATATAGTTTTCAAGTTCAGTTATGTACTTGTAGATTCAAAATTACATTGGCCAGATGTAATCCGAAAATACCTTACACACTGACCTCTTAACTTATTACATTTATTCCAAAGGTGCTAACTATGTCTGTGACCCTAATATGCAATGAAATAGTTTAAGTCTAGGTATCATGCATGCAATTTGATCACCTAAATCTCTTAAACTCAGGCTCTGATACCAACTCTGTAACACCCCAAATCCACACATTGCATATAACACATATTTCATATATAGAATAGATGTTCTGCCCACATAGGTCCATGATACAAGAGTTTGGAATATAAAATACACAACCCAAAAATTCCAAAAGAACATAATCTTGTATCCTAGCGTCTAAGCTTCCAAAACAGCTAAGCATATAGGGAAGTAGTTCACACAATACTCTTTCCCTTATCATTACCTGCACACATAATTTTGGAAACATGAAAATAAGGGTTAGACATGAATGTCTAGTGAGATTCCCTTTTATGTAATGCAGGGTGAAGATCACCAAAATATTTATTTCAAATCAAACATCTTATGAAACAAAACTGAAAACATATTGCTTAGGTCCATCGGGCCTCTGGTCTCAAACAACACTTAGAAAATATTTTAAACATTCTTGACCAGAGCCCCTCTGGTCTCTCTCTCACAGAGCTTCTGGTTCCTCGACCAGAGCCTCTTCACAACCAAAGCCGCTGGTTGAACCAATCCAGACTTAGAAAATATTTCGAAACAGGACCAGAGCCTCTCTGTCTCTCTACTAGAGCTTCTGCTCTTCATGACCAGAGCCTCTGGTCGATCTTACAAAAACTTCACTAATATAAATAATCTTTAGATAAGTTTTCAATCAATAAGATAACCTTTTTCATAAAACAAGTAATTTATAAAAACTTCATGTCCAACCAGAGCCTCTGGTTGTATTAACCAGAGCTTCTGGTTCCAAATATATGTCCCACCAGAGCCCCTCTGGTTCAACACTTAACTAGAGCTTCTGTGGACTGTTTTTTTTTTCATTAAAAAACAAAGTATAAAATTCTTTTCTTAAATATTTAAAATATGATTTTGACATAGAAAAATCTTAACAATAGATACAAAACCTTTAATAAAACTTGCTCATCCTTTCAATCAAAACTAGTATCCTCTTGGTCAAACGATGAGGACCAACCAGAGCCCCTCTGGTTCCTTACAAGGAACAACCAGAGCCTCTCTGATTCCTTATGAAAATAACCATTCTGTTTCAAAACACTTTTAACCAATACCAATGACCATAGGCCAAGTTTTCCCCTTCTCAATAGCATCAATACCATTATTTCTAATAAGAAAAATATTTTTGAGTTCTCAAATCACAAARAARTAAGGACTCAAATCTATTGTAGTCTCAAAAGACATAATAGCAAGAGCTATAATAATCACATACAATTGCCACCCTTATATCCAAAGGTACACCTCCCCTTGATATGCCACCCTTATCTCAAAAGACACCTCTCCTTGATATTCCACCCTTATCCCAAAAGACACCTCTCCTTGATATGTCACCATTATTTCTTCTTCAAAATCTATAAACTAGTTCAGATGAAGGACCGCAGTCACAATCATCTTATCGAATCCTCATTCATACTTTCTTCCATAAAAACCTTTTCAAACTCAAGAACAACCTTGTCTTTCAAAGATTTCCAAAACATCAAGGTTTCCTTTAAATCCTCAATACAGGATATCATTTTAAAAACTGATTTAAAGAAGCAAACTCTTCTTTATCTTTCCAACAATAACTGTAACACCTTTAAAACTATCAAAATAGTTTTACCATCTTTTCTTCAAAACCAACATCAAAACTCATAGCATATAATCAATAATAAAACTCACAGTTTATACTCAATGGTAGTTTAAAACTCACCTTATCAAACAGATTTCTTGAAGATAAACACACAGCAAAAGCTTATTCTTAGCATAGATTCTTCAAGAACACCTTTCACCGC
>NW_020202272.1:23657-37058 GCF_001531365.2 Cynara cardunculus var. scolymus
CTTCATGCATTTTTACTTAAATATGCACATTTCACATAATCCACATAATAAACATGTATAATTTACCTCAACCCAGGTTGTCTCAGACCCGGTTATAACAGTCTGGTCCTTTGTGATAACGCCACTAAACCTTTACTAACCCAACCTCTTTATTTTGCAACTTCTTTACCTTGAAGTCAGTAATAAGTTCAGGGGTTTCTTCAAAACACAATCTTTCGTCCACCTTAATTTCGGGTAGCGGCGCTGCCACATCTGGACTTATTAGACACTTCCTTAAATTGGACACATGGAAGGTATCATGAATTCCACTTAGCTCTAAAGGAAGTTCTAACTTGTAGGCAACTTCTCCAACCTTTCCAATAATAGGAAATGGTCCAACATATCTTGTACTTAACTTCCCTCTTTTTTCCAAAATGTACCATTCCTTTCCAAGGTGATACTTTTAACATCACTATATCACCCACTTGGAACTCAATCGGCTTCCGACGTTTATCTGCGTAACTTCTTTGTCTATCTTGTGCCATTTTCATTCGTTCCCGTATCAAGAAAATTTTATCTGCGGTTTGCTGAACTAATTCAGGTCCAGCCAACTATTTTTCACCTATTTCATTCCAACAGAAAGGAGTTCGATACTTTCGTCCATACAGAACCTCAAAAGGTGCAGCTTGAATACTTGAATGATAACTATTGCTGTACACAAATTCTACCAGAGCCAAATGACTATCACATGATCCTCCAAAATCAATTACAGATGCTCTAAGCATATCTTCTAAACTTTGGATAGTTCATTCACTTTGTCCATCAGTTTGAGGGTGATAAGTTGTACTTAGCTTAATCTATGAACCCATTTCTCTTTGGAAGCTCTTCCAAAACATAGAAGTGAACCGGCTATCCCTATCAGAAATAATTGATAGAGGAACACCATGACGTGTCACTACCTCATCAATGTATCGTTTTGCCAATCTCTCCATCGAATATGATTCTTTCGTAGGTAAGAAATGTGCAGATTAGGATAACCGATCTACTATCACCCATATAGCATCATAACCTTTTGATGTTCTCGGCAATTTGGTTATGAAATCCATAGTGATGTGATCCCACTTCCGAACAGGAATTTCTAAGGATTGCAACTTACCATAAAGGTGTTGGTGTTTAATCTTTACCTGCAGACATGTCAGGCATTACTCAACATGTTTAGCTATATCCTTCTTCATACCTGGAACCAATAATGTTGCTTCAGATCCCAATACATTTTATTTTGTACCTGGATGAATTGAAAAATGTGACTTATGAGCCTCACTCAAAATACGTTTCCTGAGGTCACCATAGCATGGTACCCAAATTATGTTCTAGAATTTCTAAAATTCTCTGTCATCTCTCTCCAGTTGTGACATCCGTCATTTTTGGAGCGTCAGGTTAGCACCTTTATAGGGTTTATATATTTAGAATTATATTTTATTAGGATCTAGTCATGTTGATTAGAATTCATCTGGCTTACGTCCCAAAATATAGTTTAGAAAACCTTGTTTCGACGGGTAACTGATAAAGTTAACTTATGTAATGCCAAATATATTAAAAATGCTCCAAATATAATAAAGTTGATATTATAAGTCCAAATTAAAATATAAAAGTCTCATTTGAATGTCCAAATAATTTTCCCAAAAATGTTGAACCTTGATATGATATTTTTATTAATATTTGACAAATTGTCTTTTGTTATAATTTAAATGGGCTTTATTTTGTTTAAAAGAAAAACAATTTTTTTGTAAGGACTTGGGCCTTATGAGGCGGCCCTTTTATTCACATTTAAAACCCATATATAAATACCCCACATTCTTTGAAAAATCTCATTTTTCATCCTCATTTTGAAAAAACCTTTCCTCTCCCTAATCTATCTCTCTCTCTCTCTCTCTCTAAATCAAACCCCTCCAGCCAAGTTCATCTTCAACCATCATTAAAAATCTGTCAATCTTAAAGAATATTCAAGATATCAAGCAAAAGGTATTAGACTAGTTATCTTATCTTTATATAATAACAAAGATTCTCATCTTTGTAATTAAATTTTTTGGAGAATTCAAAAGGGGAGATTATACAACAAAGACATGAAAAGATGTATTTTGAAAACTGACAGAATTCAAAAGGGGAGATTATACAACAAAGACATGATAATCTATGATCCACGAACTTTGAACTCAATGAAAGTAGGATAAAACCTCATTGCATGTGGAAGTTAATCATTAAAAGATGTATTTTAAAAATTGACAGTTTCTGTTAGCACTTGTGTCGACTGTATCTTTCAAAATAAAAGTCCAAATGTTCTGATTTTTCTTTTAAAACGTACTATGATGAGTTATCTTTCTAATGCAACTGGTCTCATTCAAAAATATTAAGTTTTGAGCCTTCAAGTTCTTGATACAAGATTATAGTGCAAAAAGAGCATTACTGACAGAATTTTGCATGCATTTTAAATCGGTCATATCTTCTTCAAAACTCATTGAAAATGGGTTATTCTTTTTCTTGAAGTTATCCTTATGTGTTAGCTTTAAAATAAAGTTAAAATCACTAAAAATGATGAGTTTCGACCCCCTCAAATGACCGTCACTAGAAGAGTGTGCAATCTGTCTTGGGGACTGTGTCACTCAAGGTTGTAGGGTATTAATGAGTGCCTTAAACCCATCCAAAATTCTTGATATTTGGGAAGAATCTGTTTAACTCATTATTATTGTTGATATAAAAATTTGGACACAAAATTACTATTGGAAGTTTGTTTTTTACAGTAATTTGTGAGACCAAAAATTCTAGAAACAGAATTTACATTCTGTCCAAATGGCAGCTTTACGTGCAAAGGACTTTGATTTTTAAAATATATATTTCTAGTCTATTTCAAAGAGCAAATGGCATAAGTATCAACTTTAAATCATGAAAACTCAATCGCATTACATAAGACATACTTAACTTTATCTTTATCGAGAACCCATAGGTGATCTAATTTCTGGATGTTGGACTGTTTAGGAAGGTTAGGGCGGACGTTTAGCGCTTCAAACGTCGTAAAGTTCTTGGATATTCATCAGCAAACTTGTGAGTATTCACGGCCCCACTTTTACTGCTTTTTTTTATTTATTAACTAGGGAAAAAGCACGAAGTTATGCAAACTATACTGTTTATTTATGAAACTGTTGGACTAAAGAACTATTTAGTCAAGATTTGTTTAAAACTATTGGACTAAAGAACTGCTTAGTCAAGATTTGTTTAAAATTGTTGGACTAAGGAACTGTTTAGTCAAGATTTGTTTATGTCATGAAATATTGACGATTTTGCACTATGATATAAATGTTAAATTGATGTACTTGAGAATATGTTTCCAAATAAAGTCCCCGTTCGTAAACGCTACTTGTTAACTCGGGCATGTCCCCGGGCCGTGGTAATTGTGGATAGCCGCTATTGTGTTGACAGTCCCACCCAAAAAGGGGTGCACATTACCTATTTTTTATTAGTCTAATCATGTGGAATTTGGACCACCGTTGAATTAGTACTACTACGAACTGTGGGACCTAAGTGAGTGTACTGGCTACTTATGGTAGTTCGTAAAATAATGGGGCACATTGGTCAGGAAAGGCTGAGTAGCGTCTCAAGTTTTTAAACATCGTGGTAGATTTACATTTATTATGTGCAAAAGTTTATGTATAAGTTTGCAAGTAAATGATTTATGCATTGTAATGTTTTGTGCATATGAAAACCCTTGAACTCACCAACTCTTTGTAGTCGACGTTGTTTTATGTTCATGCTTTTCAGGATTTAAGTAAGAAATGAAGTTTTGAAGTATATTTGTGACGACACCAATTAAGTTCATTTTGAAGTTTTTGTAAAGAAGTATTCTATTCCAACTTGGTTATGGTTGTTAAATTTGAAATTTTTGTAAAACTTGAAAAATGTTATTTAATAACTGCTGTTGTGACTCGCTTACCTGTTACATCTCGTGTTTCCGTTTTAACGGGGTGTGACAGATTTGGTATCAGAACATCAGTTATAGAGAACACTGGTTTTTTCTTAAAAACCACAAACTATAACCAAATATTTTCAAAACAGTTTTCAAGTGATTTAATTACATATTTATGCAAAGCGGGTCACATTATTATATGTCAATTAAACAAAGCCTGATCACCTATGTTTAATTTACATATAATAGAAAACTTAATCGGTTGTATTAAAGATATGCTCCAATTAAGAAATTGTTGTGAAAAGCATGATTATGTGTGTGTTGCATAATTTATGAATATCCATTGCCCTAGACGAACCAGAAGCGCTGGTTTGATGGACCAGAGATCCTTTGGGTTGTAAAGTGTGCGCAACCAGAGGATCGATGGATGAAAAATCCATTATTTTTCTAAGTATGGATGTTGAACCAGAGGCCGATGAATAAGAATCTATTGGTTTGTTATGTATGTATGTGGAACCAGAGGATCGACGGACGGGTCATCCATTATTTTTCTAAGTATGGATGTTGAACCAGCGGTCAATGAATAAGAATTCAATTGGTTTGTTAAGTATGTATGTGGAACCAGAGGACAGATGGACGAGAAATCCATTATTTTTCTAAGTATAGATGTTGAACCAGCGACCGATGAAATAGAATTCCATTGGTTTGCTAAGTATGTATGTGGAACTAGAGGACCGATGGACGATAAATCCATTATTTTTCTGGGTATGGATGTTCAACCAGCGGCCGATGAAATAGAATTCCATTGGTTTGCTAAGTATGTATGTGGAACCCGAGGACCGATGGACGAGAAACCCGTTACTCTTCTAAGTATGTGGGATGAACCAGACGACCGATAAACTAGAACTCGAAAATTTTCTAAGTCTGGTAATGCAACCAGAGGCTCTGGTAATGCAACCAGAGACTTTGGCCATCCAGAGGCTYTAGCTTGAGTGCCATCCTTAACCTTGCTTAGAAGCTTTTGGTTATAACACTAAGCATTTATAGATGGTACATTTTGTAATTAAGATTGTTAATATCRCAGATCAYTATGGCATCATMTGCTCCTAGTGAATATTYGGCAGACGAATCCGGTTATGTGGTTCGCCGATCCAGAAGGAGCTCATCCATCAATGAAGAGGTAGACCCTTATGAGCATGAGGACACAACAACTAGCTTCACCACCTGCTTCACCACCTGCATCCATATTTCCCCCATCGGAGCCAGTGCCCGATATTCCACCTCAAACCTTTCATGGTCCAAGGATTAGAGTCACGTCTAGGAAAAGTGTTCCACTACCTCGGCGGGTGACTTTTGAGAATTCCACTAGAGTTAGAGGGGAGTCATCCCAACCGCAACATGGGAGCAGGACCTCTCAGGTAGCGACCGAAGTACCTGCATCCTACTCTCAGGGCCTGAATCTGGCTGAACGAGAGTGAGTGCGGAGAATCGTATTAGATACTCAAACTGACCAGACCCGGCTGGGATATCACCACCATATTTTGAACAACCTATTTGATGTGATGGAAATGCACCACCAGCGTATGAGGAGAACCTCGGATGCCGTTATTGCTGCGAAACGGGAGATTAGGTGATTGTACAAGTGCCTGGTGGTGAGTGGGAAGATGATGCTGATGCTAGGAATACTGAATCGTTGGCTGTTACTCTAGAAAAGTTGACTAGTGATAGAATATTTACTCTTTTGCTATGAAACCTAAGATCTTGTTTTGGTGGGCTGTAAACAACCATGAAGTTATGATGTCTTTTGAGAAATGCTTATCTTCATCAAGCCATGGTTGAATATAAAAATTATTCTGTTCGATTATGAAAATGTTCAAATGTTGTCCTCAAGATGAATATCCTCTGCATCATTAGATGACAAAGTTATTATCAATGTGATTGCCATAAAAATGACGAGATTTTCTTTTGACTTAGGCCCTAGAAAATGCCGCCAAGAAGAGAAAACCCTAAAGTTGCATGACTCGTATCTGAACAACTCTTGGCCGCCCTCCCCAACATTGTCAGTCAGGTAGCGGCAGGACTGAACGCTAACCAACCAACCAATTTTGAGCCTAGAACACCCAGAGAATTCACCTATAAATCCTTCAGATCCTGTAACTCAAAGGAATTCCATGGAACCGAGGATGCCGTAGGATTATTAACCTGGATTGAGAGTATGGAAACTGTCCTCCATATCAGTAAATGCATTGAGTCAAACAAGGTAGAATATGTTGCATGCTTACTTCAAGGATGGGCACTAACTTGGTGTAATACTTTAGTGCAAACTAGGGGTCAGGAAACGGCTAACCAACTTTCTTAGGAAGAATTTAAGAAACTACTCAAGGATGAGTACTGCCCAAGAAGTGAACTCCAAAAGTTAGAAATGGAGTTATGGAATCTTGAGATGAAAGGGGAAAACATAGCTGCATATACTGCTCGATTCCATGAGTTAGCAAATTTAGTGCCACATCTGGTGACACCCGAGGAAGTTCAAATCGAGAGATATATTTGGGGATTGTCTCCAGAAATTCGAGGAAATATCACCTCGGCAAACYCAAAGACCCTTCAGGAGGCAATAGACATTGCCACCAAGCTCACAAATAATGATGTTCGGTCCGGAGAATTCGCTAAAGGAAAGAGAAAGATGGAGGAGCATGGGAACGAAAGATCTGGGGGAAAATTTTTCAAGAATAGGAATGTAGTAGGAAATTTTGGGGTACAGACCCAGGTGGTAAACCAAGGAAGCAAGTCTAAGTGYAATAAATGCAAATATCCGCACTGGGGGAACTGCATTATTTGTCAAAGATGTCATAGAGGGGGTCATTCCGCAAAGATTGCCGAAAGCGATTGTGTATTGATTGTGGGAGTCCAGATCATATGAGAAATGTTTGCCCAAAGAGAAAACAAGGAACAAATGCTAACCAAGCCCGACCAGCTAATCAAGGAAACCCAAAAAGTCAAGCACGGGGCCGAGCATTTGAGATCGGAGCAAAGGAAGCTAGGCATGATCCCAATGTGGTTACAGGTACATTTCTCTTGAATAATGAATTTGCATCGGTATTATTTGATTCAGGGACAGATAAAAGTTTTGTATCATTAAATTTTAAGCCGAAGACTAACTTAAAGCCCCAAAGGTTGAAAGAAGTTTATATAATAGAATTTGCCAATGGCCAAGAAATTAAGGCTAGAGACATAATCATGGACTGCACACTAAGTTTAGCCAACAAGGATTTTAGCATAGACCTTATTCCGATTGAGTTAGGAAGTTTTGATATAGTCTTAGGCATGGATTGGCTATCCAAAAATTGAGCTGAAATAGTTTGTTCGGAAAAGATTATCCGAATTCCTCAAGTAGGAGGTGAAACAATTATAATCCAAGGAGACGAGTCAGATCAAAAAATTAAGATAGTATCATGCATGAAGATGCGGAAGTACTTTGTAAGAACCCATAATGCAAAATGTAAAAAGTAATGAAAAACAATAAGTGATGAAAAACCAGAAGACCAATGGAGATATCAAGGCAGGATTGACTAAGTCTGGATCGATGGAAAGACTATCCAGAGCATCGATGGAAAGACCAACCATTGGACCGATGGACGAAGTTCAACCAGGGAAAAGAGGGATGATGCGATGGAAAGTATTCTCATCGATACAATGGACAGACTAACACTTAGAAGATTTTCTAAGTATTCATCCAAGCGTGCAATGAAGACTTGAAGATAAGGATGAATTCACCACATAGATAATGACAGCTGGAGATGACGAATCAGCAGCTGAAATTATAGTTTATCTTGTTTATAATGATTATCCATGTAAAAGATAAATCTTATCTATTAGCTAGATTTTTTTGCTAGAAAGTAGCAATAGATAGTTATCTTAGCATTAGCCATCTAGTATAAATAGACGACTAGGTCTATTGTAAAGAAGCACGCGTAATAAAGTAAAAAAAACCTTTGAAGCTCAAGTTTGTTCTTGAATGTTCTTATTTTAATCTTGAGTCTTAATAACTTTCTTCGTAAAATCACTATAATTTGGTTATTCATAACTAGATTATTAGTGTTATTGAGAGATCTAGGATCAACATACTTAAAGAAGAATTATGTTGCATTTTTGGCACACGTTATAGATAAGAAGGTCAAAGAGAAATGTATTGATGATTTCCCTATATTTTGGGAGTTTCCTGATGTATTTCCCGAGGATTTACCAGGACTACCCCCGCCAAGACAAGTCGAATTCGGTATCGACTTAATCCCTGGAGCTGCCCAGTGGTAAAAGTACCATACCGATTGGCTCCATCAGAAATGCAAGAAATGTCAAGCCAACTTCAAGAGTTATTGGATAAAAGATTTATAAGACCAAGTTTATCACCATGGGGTGCACCAGTTCTATTCGCCAAGAAGAAAGACGGGTCAATGAGAATGTGCATTGATTATAGAGAACTTAATAAGATGACCATCAAGAATAGATACCCTCTTCGATCAACTCCAAGGTGTTGTATACTTTTCAAAGATCGATCTACGACCCGGATATCATCAAGTAAGAATTCAAGAGGAGGACACCCCCAAAACGGCATTTAGGACCCGGTACAGTCATTACAAATATTTGGGTCTGCCATTCGGGTTAACCAATGCACCGGCGGTCTTTATGGATCTGATGAATAGGGTTTGCAGACCATACCTGGATAAATTTGTAATCGTTTTCATAGACGACATACTAATTTATTCACGAAGTAAGAAGGATCATGAGCAACACTTGAGGATGATATTAGAACTACTTAGAAACCAAAAATTGTACCCAAAATTCTCCAAATGAGAATTCTGGATTCATGAAGTACAATTTCTTGGTCATGTGGTTAATGAAAAATGGATTCATGTAGACCCTGCAAAAATTGAGGCCATTAAGAAATGGGAAACCCCGAGAACCCCGATAGAGATTCGACAATTTCTTGGTTTAGCAGGCTATTATCGACGATTCATTGTGAATGTTTCAAAAATTGTGCAACCACTCACAGCTTTAACTCAGAAAGACAAGAAGTTTGTTTGGGGAGAGAAACAAGAAGAGGCATTCAAGACTCTTAAGAATAAACTATGTAATGCACCTATTTTATCTTTACTAGAAGGTTCAGAAAACTTTGTGGTATATTATGATGCATCACATCAAGGATTAGGATGCGTACTAATGCAAAAAGATAAGGTCATTGCATATGCATCAAGGCAACTCAAAGTGCATGAGAATAACTATACTACGCCTGACCTAGAATTGGGGGCCGTAGTATTTGCACTTAACATTTGGAGACACTACCTTTATGGTACCAAGTGCTTTGTGTTTACTGATAACAAAAGCCTTCAACACATCCTCAATCAGAAAATGTTGAATATGAAGCAAAGAATATGGGTGGAACTGCTTAGTGATTACGACTATGAAATTAAGTACCATCCAGGCAAAGCTAACGTAATAGCCGATGCTCTGAGTAGGAAGGAAATAGTGAAACCAACAAGGGTAAGGGCTTTGGGAGCAATAGTAAACACAAGTTTGATGGCACAAATTCTCAAGGATCAAAAGGAAGCATTAAAGAAGGAGAATTTGAAGAATGAGACCCTGCACCACGTAGAGACTAAGTTTCAACTGAAATCAGATGGAGTGTATTACTTGGGAGAAAAGGTTTGGATATTTAAGATTGGCAATCTTAAATCCATAATGTTGGATGAAGCCCATCGATCAAAATACTCAGTCCACCCGGGAGTGGATAAGATGTATAAGGATCATAAGGAACACTATTGGTGGCCTGCAATGAAGAAAGACATTGCACTATATGTAAGCAAGTGTTTAACTTGTGCATTGGTCAAGGCTGAACACAAAAAACCATCTAGTTTACTTCAACAACCCGAGATTCCCCAATGGAAGTAAGAACAAATATCAATGGATTTCATCACAAAGTTGCCCAGAACTGGGAAAGGGCATGATACAATCTGGGTGATTATAGATCGACTGACAAAATATGCTCATTTTCTACCGATCCGAGAAGATTATAAGATGGAGAGGCTCAAATTTATATAAATGAAATCATTACTCGGCATGGAGTACCTATCTCCATTATCTCGGATAGGGACAGTCGATTTACGTCAAGATTTTGGCAATAACTTCAAGGAGGGTTGGGTACACGTCTCGATCTAAGTACTTCATACCACCCTCAAACGGATGGACAGACGGAAAGAACAATCCAGACTCTGGAAGACATGTTACACGCATGCGCCATAGATTTTGGTGGAAGCTGGGATATGCACCTTCCGTTAGTCGAATTTGCATACAACAACAGCTACCATGCCATTATTCAGTGTGCGCCTTATGAAGCATTATATGGACACAAGTGCAGACCTCCACTTAGTTGGCTGGAGATTGGCGATCGGCAATTAACTAGACCTGATGTCATCCAGGAGACTACTGACAAGATTGTAATTTTCAAGGATCGACTCAAGGCTGCGAGTTATCGCTAGAAAAGTTATGCTGACAACCGAAGGAAAGCATTAGAGTTTCAAATAGGAGATAAAGTACTCTTAAAAGTCTCACCCTAGAAGGGATTAATGCGTTTTGGGAAAAGGGGTAAATTGGGTCCTCGGTATATAGGTCCATTTGAAGTATCTATGAGAATTGGACCATGAGAATTGGACCAGTGGGATATATGTTAAAACTGCCACAAAAGCTGATCGCTATTCATGATACATTTCATGTATCAAATCTCAAAAAGTTCTTAACCGATGAAACACTGGTCATACCATTGAGAGATGTACAAATTAATGATCAACTGCGCTTCGTTGAAAAACCAATAAAAATCATGGATAGAGAAGTCAAGCAGTTGAGGCGTAGTAAAATGCCAATTGTAAAAGTTCATTGGACTTCGAGGCATGGACTGGAGTATACGTGGGAAAGAGAGGATTTTATGAAAAGAAAGTATCCCCAGTTGTTCTGAATCGAGTCCAAAGTTAAGGACTGACGAACGAAATTTCGGGATGAAATTTTTCTGGCATGGGGACACTGTGACATCCGTCATTTTTGGAGCGTCAGGTTAGCACCTTTATAGGGTTTCAATATTTAGAATTATATTTTATTAGGATCTAGTCATGTTGATTAGAATTCATCTGGCTTAGGTCCCAAAATATAGTTCAGAAAACCATGTTTCGACAGGAAACTGATAAAGTTAACTTCTGTAATGCCAAATATATTAAAAATGTTGCAAATATAGTAAAGTTGATATTATAAGTCCAAATTAAAATATAAAAGTCTCATTTGAATGTCCAAATAAATTTCCCAAAAATGTGGAACCTTGATTTAATAATGATATTTTTATCAATATTTGACAAATTGTCTTTTGTTATAATTTAAATGGGCTTTATTTTGTTTAAAAGAAAAAAAAATATTAAGGACTTGGGCCTTCTGAGGCCGGTCCTTTTATTTATATTTAAAACCCACATATAAATACTCCACATTCTTTGAAAACGCTCATTTTTCATGCTCATTTTGCAAAAACATTTCCTCTCCCTAATCTCTCTCTCTCTCTAAATTAAACCCCTCCAGACAAGTTCATCTTCAAGCATCAT
This sequence comes from Cynara cardunculus var. scolymus, assembly GCF_001531365.2. NCBI lineage: Eukaryota > Viridiplantae > Streptophyta > Magnoliopsida > Asterales > Asteraceae > Cynara > Cynara cardunculus. The sequence goes on from NW_020202272.1 coordinate 35,229, forward strand.
TAAAAATCTATCAACCTTGAAGAATATTCAAGATCTCAAGCAAAAGGTATTAGACTAGTTATCCTATCTTTATATAATAACAAAGATTCTCATTTTCTACTTGTACTTCTCGGCTTTGTAATTAAATATTCTGGAGAATTCAAAAGGGGAGATTATACATCAAAGACATGAAAATGTCTTCAAAATGATGATAATATATGATCCACGAACTTTGAACTCAATGAAAGTATGATAAAGCGTCATTGCACGTGGAAGTTAATCATTAAAAGATGTATTTTGAAAACTGACAGTTTCTGTTAGCACTTGTGTCGACTGTATCTTTCAAAACAAAAGTCCAAATGTTCTGATTTTTCTTCTAAAATGTACTATGATGAGTTATCTTTCTAATGCAACTAGTCTCCTTAAAAAATGTTAAGTTTTGAGCCTTCAAGTTCTTGATACAAGATTATGGTGCAAAAAGAGCATTGCTGACAAAATCTTGCATGCATCTTAAATCAGTCATATCTTCTTCAAAACTCATTGAAAATGGGTGATTCTTTTTTGGAAGTTAGCCTTATGTGTAAGCTTTAAAATGAAGTTAAAATCACTGAAAAATGATGAGTTTAGACCCCCCAAATGACCGTCACTCGAAGAGTGTTCAATCTGTCTTGGGGACTGTGTCACTCGAGGTTGTAGGGTATTAATGAGTGCCTTAAACCCATCCAAAATTCTTGATATTTGGGAAAAATCTGTTTAACTCATTATTATTGTTGATATAAAAATCTGGACACAAAATGACTTTTGGAAGGTTCCTTTTGACAGTAATTTGTGAGACCAAAAATTTCAGAAACAGAATTTACATTATGTCCAAATGGTAGCTTTACGTGCAAAGAACTTTGATTTTTAATATATATATATTTCTGGTCTATTTCAAAGAGCAAATGGAATAAGTATCAACTTTAAATCATGAAAACTCAATAACATTACATAAGACATACTTAACTTTATCTTTATCGAGAACCCATAGGTGATCTAATTTCTGGATGTTGGACTGTTTAGGAAGGTTAGGGTGGACGTTTAGCGCTTCAAACGTCGTAAAATTCTTGGATATTCATCAGCAAACTAGTGAGTATTCACGACGCCACTTTTTCTGCTTTTTGTTTGTTTTAAACTGGGGAAAAGCATGAAGTTATGCAAACTATACTGTATATTTATGAAACTGTTGGACTAAAGAACCGTTTAGTCAAGATTTGTTTAAAACTATTGGACTAAAGAACTGTTTAGTCAAGATTTGTTTAAAACTGTTGGACTAAAGAACTGTTTAGTCAAGATTTGTTTAAAACTGTTGGACTAAAGAACTGTTTAGTCAAGATTTGTTTATGTCATGAAATATTGACGGTTTTGCACTATGATATAAATGTTAAATTGATGTACTTGAGAGTATGTTTCCAAATAAAGTCTCCGTCCGTAAACGCTACTTGTGGATAGCCGCTACTGTGTTGACAGTCCCACCCAGAAAGGGTGCACATTACCTATGTTTTTATTAGTCTAATCATTTGGAATTTGGACCACTGCTGAATTAGTACTACTATGAACTCTGGGACCTAAGTGACTGTACATGCTACTTATGGTCGTTCGTAAAATAATGGGGGACATTGGTCAGGAAAGGCTCAGTAGCGTCTCAAGTTTTTAAACATCGTGGTTGTTAGCTATATTTTTCACTTCTTGTAAAAGTATGAAAAAGTATTCTGCAAGTCTTGACAGAAGGATATCTTCCACAGAAGACAACAGAGGACTAGCGACAGAAGACGAATATTCGTGCAAGTAAAGAATGACAGAACCTCTGATGTC
>NW_020202273.1:0-1506 GCF_001531365.2 Cynara cardunculus var. scolymus
ATCAAACTCAATGAGCTCTTCTTGCATAGCAAGAACCTAACTAGGGTCAAAGATAGCATTATTGATTTTCTTGGGTTCAACTAAAGAAAGAAAGTTGACGAAGAGATAGATATTACCTAGACCTCGACGTGTCTTGATACCTGCATCTGGATCACCAAGAATTTGATGAGTTGGATGGCTTTTAGTCCATCACTGAGCCGGTAGAGGAGCTTCATCTGAATAGGCAAGTTCAAGTATAGAATATGAGGCTTCAGCAGCAGTTTCTTTAGCAACTGAAACAGGTTCAGAAACTGAAGGCATTTCATTTACTGATGGATCAGTGTTTGAAATAGAAGGAGGGACACAGCTAATAGGCACTGCAGCAATCTCTGAAGAAGATGTTGTAGAGTGACTAGTTGTAACTGGAGTGATAAGTGGATCATCTTCAGCTTCRGGAGATTCAGTGTTAAGAGGAGCGTTGTAAGAAGCTTCAGGTTGTCCATAGTGAGAGAACATCCAGTTTTCTAATTCATCCTCATCATTTGAGATGGGTTTTGAATTAGCTGACTGAGATTCATCAAAGGTGACATGAATAGATTCCTCTATTGTTTGTCTTCATTTGTTGAATACTCTGAAGCTTTGGATACAGAAGAATATCCAAGAAATATTTTTTCATAAGCTTTGGGATCGAACTTTCCAAGTTGGTCGCGGTTGTTGAGAATGTAACAAGTACAACCAAATATATGAAGAAAGCTTATGGAAGGCTTTCGTCCATGGAAAAGTTTGTAGGCTGTCCTCTTGACTCTTTTCACGATCGGCTATCGGTTTTGAGTGAAACAAGCGGTGTTGACAGCTTCAGCGCATAATTGAGTAGGGAGATGGGATTCGCTAAGCATTCATCGAGCAGCCTTAATGATTGTTCGATTTTGTCTTTCAGCGACCCCATTCTGCTGAGGAGTTCTCACTGAAGAAAAGTTGTGAGAGATTCTCTTGTCCTCAAGGAAGTTATCCATAGTACTGTTTTTGAATTCAGTACCATGGTCACTTCTGATAGATCGTACTTTAACATCTTTAGTACATCTATCTTTCTTATGAACGAAATGATTTCTTCAGGTGCTTCATCCTTGGATCTGAGAAAGAATATCCAAGTGTACCTGGCATACTCATCAACAATGACAAGTGTGAACTTCTTTCTAGCTAGGGATTGCACGTTGACTGGACCAAAGAGATCCATATGCAATAGTTGAAGAGGCGCAGTCACTAAAGATATTTGCTTCGACTTGAAGCTAGCTCTTGTGTGTTTTCCTTTTTCATAAGCTGAGCAAAGAGATTTCTTTGCAAACGAGTGTTGAGGAAGACTAGTGACAAGATCATTTCTTGACAGCTCACTGAGTATCTTGAAGTTGAGATGAAATAGCCGTTTCTGCCATAACCAGTTAATATCTGATGAGGCTTTGGAGAAAAAGCAGCTATTCTCGGTGAGAGAAGAATTCATGTTGATGATATAAACGTTCTCTAGACGAGAAC
>NW_020202273.1:2021-4919 GCF_001531365.2 Cynara cardunculus var. scolymus
TACCATATGCCTTTGATATCTTGTACAAGGAAACAAAATAAGAATGCTATTGGTACCCAGCTATTGGGGTCCAGCTTTGTTAGAGGCTTCATCGTCTGATGCTGAAGAACCAGCATCAGTAGATGGCATCACCGAACCTGAAGAGATTTGAGTGGAAAGAGGAACAACCTCTGACACTAATAACGTAGTTTTAGTGGAAGTCTTCACTGAGCCTAATAAAGAGACTTCAGTGGTAGGAACTACAACGTCTGATGCTGAAGACTTTTCAGCAGGAGTTGTCTTTGTTGAGCCTGAAGAAGAGGCTTCAACGGTTTTCTTCACCTTGGTTGCTGGAGCAGCCTTTGTGGATGATTTCACCTTGGTTGATTTCTCAACCTTGGTTGCTTTGTTGCCTTAGCTGGCGAACCAACTTTGGCGGCAGAAGGACACTTGCTGGCAATATGTGTTTTCTCACCGCAGTGTTTACACTTCCTAAAGCTAGGAGTAGCTTTAGGGCCAGGAAGTATCAGACTAGAAGTGGGACAAGCTCCAAGAATTCCCTTCTCATTGGTTCTAGGAGGAACCTTTGAGGAATTGGATTCCTTARGTGAAAAGTTCACCTTGAGCTGTGACTTGGATTTCTGATGGGGTTCAGATTTCCTAGTATCTGAAGAGGAAGAAGCTTTACAAGCTGAAGGAATATACCTAGATCTATTAGACTTGTTAGACTTCTTCGAAAGGGATGCTGTGAAAATATATTTACTTTTGTCTTTGCACCTAGAACTCGAAGGAGTTCCTTCAAGATGACTCTCAGTAAAAGAGGGGACTGAGAGGAAGAAGTGTTGGGAATAGAAGAGACAAAGGTACCAAATTTGAGCATGGTCCTATCTTTAACACATTCTTCCTGATCATAGGAGAATCCTAGACTAGTCTTTATCTTGGCTGGGATCTGAGCATTAATTATCTCAAAGGCCTTGATGGAAGCTTTGCACCACCCTTTAATGGTAGCTTTCTCGGCCTTGAGTTCAGTGATTGCTCGCTCACACTCAGCGATAGCCTTCTCACGTTCAACAGTGATGGCTTGGTTTACAATAACCCGATCTTTAAGATTTTCCTCGACAAAGGTCAGTTCTTTGATCTTAGAATGGCAAATCTTCAATTGCTCTTGAAGATCAACGTTAAGCATTTCAGCTTTCGATTTGCCATTGAGGGCATTATAAAGGTCAACCGTCAGCGTATCCAATGCAGAAAGACAAGAAAAAAGAGGGTTCATTTAGGAAACATACCTGAGTAGAAGAAGAAGATGGCTCAGAGAAAGTAGATGTTTAAGAAGATCTTTCATCTGCATTAATGGCCATCAAGCAGACGTAGGCTTTATCCTCCTGATCTAAAAATGATTCATCGGATGACTCAGCCCAGTCATGCTCTTCAGCAATAAGACCTTTAGCCTTTCGTTGGTTGTTCTTCACCTTCTTGTACTTCTTCTTCAGTTTTAAGTACTTTTCATCTTTGGTCCTGAAGGAGGAAGGAGCTTTAGAAGATGGCGTTGCAGTCTTCTTTGATCTGCATTCACCTGCAAAATGTCCGGGCCGATGACAGTTGTAGCAGACAGCTGAAGCCTTGTCTATTCTTTCAGACTTTGGCTTTTTCCTGAGGGACAACTGAGGAGATCTGCAAAAGTTGCTCTTACTGGCGAACCTCCTAAATGACTTAGTTAGGAGTGCTAGGGACTCATCAAAATCTGTTAAATCAGATTCTGGAATGTCCTCAGAGATAGAAAAATCTATCTCAATGATAACAATGGGAGGAAGAGAAGAAACAAACGGGGTAGAAGAAGTTTCAACTGAAGAAGCTTCATAGATCAAAGTCAAAGGAGAGATTTTCATTTCCCTAGATTCTCTTACAAGATTCCTTTTCAGTTGACGAGATTGTTCATGGTTAAGCAGAATCTCGTATAAAGTAGAAAGAGAAAGAGTGGACATGTCATTTGACATCTTGAGACACATGGAAAAGGTGTCCCAAGACTCGGGAAGGCATTCTAGAAACTTGGTTAAAGTTTCAGAATTAGAATATTCCCTGCTGACAGCCCTAAGATCAATAAGAAGGCAGTTAAATCTCTGATGTACTTCAGACAGTGTCTCAAACTTTCCACAGAGAAAGCTTTCATACTGTCTTACTAGATTGATCTTTCTGGTCTCTTGAACCTAAGTGGTTCCTTCATATTGGACACAAAGTGTGTCCCACATAAATTTAGAGGTTTTGAGTTTCATCACTGAGTGATAAATCTCATCAAGAAGAGACATAGCTATTATAGACCAAGCTCGTGTGCCTATACCTATCTTCTTCTTGTCCTCATCGCTCTATTGATGTGGAAGCTTTGAAATCTATCGTTCAGGAATCGCGACGGTCGTAGTTGTTGCTGGAACAGCCGGAGCAATAGCAAATGGAATATATGGTCCATTTTCTATATAATGTGGAATTTCAGGATCCACACCTTCCAGAAGAGGGACATCTGGTTCTTCCAGAGACTAAAGTTGTCACAAACAAACCGGGGAGGTTTGGCAAGAGAGCCATTATCTTTTGTGTGTGTGTTTGTAATTTGTAAAGCCATTTGTAAGCGGTAAGTTATCTAAGAAATGAGATAAACTAATACTGAAAACTGCTAAACACAAAGGAAGAGAGACAACACTGCTCGGATACCACTTGTTGGTCCCGTGAGGGTCTACAAGAAGAGAAACAGTTTGTAGAAGGGGGGATTAATACAAACACAATATTTTTAAATTTAAAATATATATTGATAAAGAAGATCAATACAGATTTTACAAGATTGTTTGCGGAAAGATAAGGTGATGAAAACCTATCTAAACAATCTTTAGTTACACACTAAGTCTTAGCAAATACAAGAAAAGAAATGTTGTA
>NW_020202273.1:5454-19729 GCF_001531365.2 Cynara cardunculus var. scolymus
AGTTCTTCAGCGATCACTGAACATACTCAGTGAAGATCGCTGGAACTGAAAAGACAGAAACATAAATACAACGTATAAGTGAAAATGGATTATCATCAAATCACTGAGAGAGAGGATCAACAATTGTTTTTAATCATTTATTGCCAAACATTGTTCTAAATTTGTCAAATGTTGAATAATTTCAGGCAGAGGTGCTGAAAAAGAAGGTGGCGGAAGAACAGAGAAAGAGGGAAGACTTGGAGTGCGTACAAAAGCACAAACAAATCAATTAGCTCAGCAAGTAGAGGAGATACGTCGGCAAAAGAAGTTGACTGAGCAATTCGAAGCATTCATGGTGCATTACCAGACTATAAACCCTCATTCCCTTCTTCCCGGTCTTATGATATTTTAGAACTGTTTGTATCTGAATTTGGGATATTTTGTAATATAATTTAGGATTTTATTGCATAAACAGTCTCGTTTTAAATTTTCAAATTATTTTAAAAATCTAAGCAGGTTATTGTACGGGAAATTTAGTTTTTTTGAATTATTTTAAAAAAAAATTAACGACGGATTAGCAACGAACTGTCCATTGGTCCACAATGAAAAATTGTTTCTTTTTGAACTTCTCCCTCTATATATATAGGGTGGGTTTTGTTATGATTGAAAATCAGTGTTTAATTGTATTCGTTTTGAAAGATAAAATTGTCTATAATTGTTAAATAGACATCATGTTTGACTTTGTATAATTGTTTGACTTTGACTTTCAAGGGTTCAAGTTTAACCCTATATATAGATTAGTCTTAGTGTAATTGTTTGTAAGAGAATTCATTGTAAAATTCATACATATCATATTGAGATATTTACAAGCTTTGGCTGTTTGACCTTTTCTCTCAACTCTCCTTCATGTTCTTGAGTGTTAAATCATAGATCTGCCATAGATTCTTGAGATATATTGAAGATTGATCTTAAGTGAACTTACAGGTTTAGTAAAAACCGACTTTCAATTGTGAACCAGGAGATAAAGAAGAGCACAACACGTGTCTCACACCTTCACAGGTTATTCATCATGAATATTGTATTATTCATGATGAAAGTGTATTATTCATGATGAAAGTGTATTATTCATTATGAATAGTGGATCAATTTAACATGGATCATGATCATGCTTTGTTCATCATGAATGTTACACATGTCACACTTTCCTTTGTCCCCTGGTTCATAGTTGAATAAATTTGGTTTTCATTTGAACGTTCTCTCTCTCTCTCTCTCTCTCTCGTCATATATACATATATATATATATATGAGAGAGAGAGAGAGAGAGAGTTTCATACCGGTGAGAAGGGAAAGTTACGGTGAGAAGCGTAAGAACAGATCTCCATCCTTGGATGAATCCTAATTGAATGTCAACACTAATGAGGTATATTGAGATGCATCAGATCAATTCTCTTCTAAAGTGCAATTCATGAATGGGTATGAGATTTAAAATGATCAAGGGTTCATATCTCTCATTACACTTATCGCCATAACTTCCCTTCTCACACGATTCATATATATATATATATATATATATATATATAGAGAGAGAGAGAGAGAGAGAGAGAAAGAGAGAGGAATGATCAAATACAAACCGTCCCAATTTGCACAAACCTTACAAACTAATTACAATCAATCACATAAATCCATTTGTTTTTCTTGTTTTTTTTAATTTATAAGGGTATTATGGTCATTTGAATTTACAATAGTTATGTTTGGTAATTATTTAATATTAATAGATAAGTTGGTGAAAACATAATATTTATATTAATATAGATGATATTTTAATTAGCACAATATTAGCAAAAATTTAATTGAGGTAGAATTAATTTTTTTGAAAAAATTTGTCACATTTAAAAAATTGTAGAATAATTTTGTTTAAAAATATCGCCACTAATTTCCAATGAAACAGGCTCAAAATGTTCAATGAAACATGGTCATTTCCAATTAAACAGGGTCATATATGATTGCATCAGGTTCATATGTATAACAGTTGTAATGGAACAGGTTTATATTCATAGGTATGTATAAAAAATTGTAATGAAACAGGTTAATATGTATAATAGTTGTAATGAAACAGGTTCATGTCATATATGATTGCATCAGGTTCATATGTATAACAATTGTAATGAAACAGGTTCATAAAACATGTATTTGCCCGTTTTGCTCTTCCGTGTCTCCAATATGAATTCTTTTTTTCGAACTTTACTTATTTAATTTGTTTCAACCTTGGCCTTTCATCAAAAAAATAAATGAATGTAATTAGTTTATAAGGTTTATATAAAATGGATGATTTATAAAGTAAACCCCTCTCTCTCTCTTAAAACTTATATTTCTAAGTCTTTTTTCACTAATTAAAATAATCATGAAAAAAAGTTAAATTTCCTAATTTATCTTCTATTGCTAATCATTGATTTATGGTCATATTTTTCACCATAAAGTCATTAGCCATTTTACAATCTACAAATTGAATGAATCTCATTTGTCTAAATCTCATATGTAAACACGAACATTGATATTTTTCAATTTTTAATATGTGAACATATGAATCCTAACATAGATTCATATATGAATTTTAATCATAATTTATACATGATCCAATTTAAAATTTATAAATGAGATTTTGAATCAGTTTAAAATTAGTATGTGAACACGTGAATCTTAACATACATATGAATCATGATATAGGTTCACATTTGAATTTTACTTAATTTGTATCCGAACCAACTTATAATTTACTAGAAGAGTATTCACACAATTCAGCGAAATACATCTCGATTTTAATGTTTCGTTTTATTCTTTGTCTCTGTCGATGTTATAATAAGGTTTTATGTGGTTTTGAGAAAGCGATTATGTTTTTACTTTTGAATACAATTTAAATTTGAAGATATCAGAAATTTTGAAAAAAATATATCGATACTAGTATCAAGTTAACTATTTAAAGTTCTCGTTTTTTTGTTAAATTTAATTTAATTCAATTTTTGAAAAAAAAAATATATCGATACTAGTATCAAGTTAACTATTTAAAGTTCTCGTTTTTTTGTTAAATTTAATTTAATTCAATTTTTTTTGTTATAATTTAGTTTAGGTTTAATAATGAAGGAATTTATTTTTTGTTTAATTATATAATTCTTTCAAAAAAACTAATAATTAAGTACTTTGTTATAACTCAATAACTATTCTAATTATATTTTTGATTTTTTATATTTAAAATCAGGTGTTTCTCTTATATTTGATTATRTTTATCTGCAATTAGTTACATGAATTTAAACATAGAGCTTTAATAAGTTGTATTTACATATAATTTATTTGTAATCTTGAATTTTAAATAATATGTATTAATAAACAGTACTTTATGTATAAAAAATAGTTGTTATCAAATGCGTTATAATATAATATAGGTAACCAAGATTCTGAATCAATTTAAAATTTATATGTAAATCTTAGAAAATATATATATCATCATGGATCTTAAATTAAAGATAATAAAACCTTTTGTTATAATTACTTAAGTAAAATGTAAATTATATTTAGATAAGTTAATTTAAATGAAAAATGATTGATCTATTTTTATTTAAAGGAAAGTGGGTAAATTTAAAGAGAGAGAAGTGGATTAGTGATTCAAATGACTCGGATTACCAATTCAATTATATAAAAGTTTCAAAATGCCCCCCTCAACTTCAATTAGTTTTTTTTAATTAGTTACAATTTTTGTATATATTTACATATTTTTCTTTTATGATATTGGTCATTGAAAAATCTAATTTAATGATTGAGATCTCTTCTCACATTCTCAAAATTTATGAGCTTCTCATTTGAACCATTATATATACATATAAATAGCGAGGAGTTCAAACTAGTACACCCCCTAAATATGAAAATGCAAGAACACCTTTCAAACCTCCACATCATTTAATCCAACGATGAAATTAAAGGAAAACAAAATAAATGATTTACGACATTAATGTAAATTCTATTTGAGGAGTTATCTGAGCGACGTGATCCCTACAATTTGGTATGGTGATAACTCTCCAATGATCAACACCATGGATTTGATGTTGATCATTTTTCTATCGATTGGAATTCCTTCAATAACTATTTTGCGATGATCAACAATAAAGATATCCAACATTACAATTTATCAAGGTCATTCAATCAATCTGATCAAGTTCTGCAATTGAAGTTAGCTGAGTTCACACAACATGGAAGACCAATGTGATGTTCATAAAAGAGTGATGTTGATACATAAGTAAGTGATTTTCATCAATAATCAGTGCCTATAACACATGTGATACGACAAGAGGATTTCCTAATTGAGCCATTTATCATAAAGGATTGGTGTAAAGACCCAATTTTTTTTTCCTTAATATAATAACGTCCATGTATAAATAAGACATAAAGTCTAAATAGTTCAACGCAACAGAAGTATATTTTTTTAAAACTAATAAAACTTAAAAGGAACATTTGTCTAATGATATCCATATCAAATTCCAGATAGTCTCCACGCCAAGCCTTTATTCCACGATAGCCGGTTCTAAACTTTCTCCTTTCCCTTGCTACTATTCCCGTGTATGAGACGACCTAGTTGCATAATTGTTTTTGAAATGAGTTGGGTGAGCCAATGGCCGAGTGAATTAACGGTTTTAATATATACACCATGTAAAAAGTAGATTTCACAAAGCGTCATAATTTATCATGCATACAGTTTAAACAACACACTTCAAAAAACTAGTGGCGTTACGGGAGATGACTACCTCACACAGCATTACCTGRTGAACTCACACAACATGTCCGCACTTACGGCTTAGACAAGCTCACAAAGCATGCTTGTCTTTATAGAATCATACCGTAGTACAGCCACCATTGGCACACAACAGATTTTATAAAATAAGGCACGATTTACGTATACATGATATTCAGATATATCGATAAAAATTCCAGCAAGCTTGCATATAATTATAAATAAAATGTGCAACCATTTTTTAGAAAAGTCACGTATAACTCACTGTACAAGTCGTTGCCCCAAGCGTTCTTTTAAGTGGCTAGCGTCTCCCTACAGATCAAAGACTATAATGTTGAGTGTAACATACATCATTCCCTAGAGATGATCGACTAGTACTCTTGACACTTTTTATTTATTTATTTATTTATTTTTCTTTTTATAAACCATGCTTACCTATTTGTTTACAATTTGATATATATATATATATATATATATATATATATTTAACTATATATATGCATGATGGTGCATGCATTAAATGCATATATATATATATATATACACACACACCGTAACTTCACCAAGTATGATTTTTTTTCTTATACCTTTACATATATATATATATATATACACACACACACTAAACATAAGTTCTATCTCCTAGAACCGGCACGAGGGTCACAATTAAACAACCCGGTGTGACGGGGATTACCGTTGTGACGAACGATAGAGGTGAGCGGTGACCATTTGCCACCGTTGCCCAACGGAAAACAACCTGGATTATCGAACGACTAGGAGATGAGAGATACAAATGTCTTGCCGATTAGTGTCGAACTAGACGCGTTGTAACGAACCTTCGTCTTCTTCTCTGGTGTCCACTAGCTCTCCTTGACGATGAATTTCTTTCTCAAGGTTACTATGCACCATCCTTTTATACCCTCCAATCGGCGGTTTCAAAGCATTTGAAGCATCCCATCATAAATGATCGGTGATTACTTTAGTCTCTTGACTTGCATATGCCACCCTTTCACCTACCCTTAACCCCTACAATTACTAACCATAATTTATTTATTTATTTTTTGTTAATACATTTAGCTTTGAGGTTAGATACTTTTGGTACATACATATGTATATAATCCAAGAATGGCGTTTTAGTTGTCATTTTAGTGCATGGAATACGCCTCTCTTATGCTTTACACACTATCAATTTGTGTAGCTTTAAAAGTTGACTTTTAATTGATGTTTGACTTGTTCAATCCTTTTAAAAATTTCAAATATCAAATCTTATATCAAATAACCAAAAATAATTTGTGATCAATTTATAAATTCTAAATTATTATCTTTTTTTTTATTACAATTGATATCAGTCACATGCAATAACTTTTAGTAATCACACGATTATCAACGACAAACTAGAGCAATCACACGATTATCATTGATTGTTTGGTTTACCCTTTTATATCTCACTATTATCACATGATAAGGTTAAACTCGGGTTTCTTGTATGATCACAGACTCTTCGACTATATAACACGATTATCATAGATTGTATGTGTATCACACATGTAATTAATACCTTGTATACCCTGATGATGTATCACATACAGATCACAGTTCGATTATCATACGATTATGCAAACTCGAGTAAATAATTTGATTGTATATCACACATTTATCATATTGATACAAAGCAATTGTGATGATCATTTCCTCGATTATCGTATTGTATTCAAATTACTTATTGATTTGGTTTTTTTTTTCCAATTTGCGCTTAGATGTCTTTTTAATTTTAGTAAAATTTTGATAAATAGTAAAGATTTTAAAAAAATATTTAATTTTTGAAAATCCCTTTATCGCTTCTAATTTGGAGGTTCACAGGTGTTCTCTCATTTTTGCATTTTAGGGGGTGTTTTCGTTTAATCCCTTCCCTCCCTCCCTCCCTCCCTCTCTCCCTCCCTCTCTCTCTCTCTCTCTATATATATATATATATATATATATATATACACAAAGGATCATGTGAGAAGCGTAAAAAGGAACTGCACCGCTGTTCACTTTTAATCTCACCCTCACCCATGAATTGTGTGCTTATCACGCCAATTGATATGGTGCATCTCAATATACCACATTAGTGTTGATATTCAATTAGGGTTGATACAAGAATGAAGATCTCTTCTTATCTTTTCACCATAACTTTCATTTTTAACCAGTGTCGTTCCTGAGGTTTTTAATGCTCTGTGTAAAGATGCTAAAAAATGCCCTATGCCTATTTTTCAAGCAAATGAAACGACGAAAGATACAATTTTACTAAAGGGTTTGGAACCTAGTCAAGCTAGGCAGCTCAACCCTACGCCAAATGTTATTAATTAAAATGAAAAATACAAAGGAGGACATAAAATCCAAAACCCCAAATTACAATATATAAATATATCACCTAAAACGATGTCTTTGTGGACTTCTTGAAGAAAAAATATCAATTACTTTTTCATATTCAACATTCACTAAAAAATTACTTTCAATACTCAAAATTGCTAACTCGTTTGGCTTTGTTGACTCATGGTAAACCGTAAATATGACTTCAATAACTTTAGCTTTGACAAACTTCTTTCAGTATATGCTACCATGACGAGTATAGTCAGCAAAATTCTATATGCAAGCAATACATTCGGAAACATATCCGTCTTCTTTGCAAACTCCAAAATCTCAATTGATGTCCATGGCTTTTCACCTTTATATGTTTCCGACGGTAACATTTCCGGCAAAATTTGCAATTCCATAAAAAAATACATCCCATCAATATCACAATCATCAGCATTTGTTAATGCAATTTCAAGATTCATACAACAATTTTTCAATTCATCATCATTTAAATAACAAATCTCAGGTCATGTTCTGTTTAAGCCCAACTAATAATGAAAATAAACCCATAGTAATAGAACATATGACCAAAATCAAATGAATAGGCTCAAAAATGTGAACTTGATCCAGTTTTGTTTTGCTTTATTCTTGATTTTTTCAACCATTTTTGATCGATTTCCAACCAATTTTTCATGGGGCTTTTGATATTATAATAAAGACAAGATAAATGTTGACATTTTGATACAAAAATCACTAGAAACCATGGACAAGTAAGATTTAATTTCATCTTCTTATTTTTAGGGTTTTTTCCCCAAGTTTCCACCATTACAATATTGGACAGCAAGTCAGCAACTATTACTATAAGAGAGCTTGTATCAATTGGAGATACAATGAATCCATAACGTCAAATTAAACAATTAAATGTTACTACGTTAGAATTTAGAAACAAAATCATACCTTAGTTTGAAAAACAATGCAATCGACTTCCATAGTTCCACTTCAATTCCAAAATCCAGCTTTGAAGAAATACAAATACAATCGACTATATCTAGATTTGAAGAATTGAGATTTGAGAAACAATGAAGGATTGAGATTTCAGAGTTTAATCAACAATCGTGTATTCAAGTATATATAGTCGGGCAGCCAGCAATGCATCGACTGATCATCAAGATTGATCCATCGTCCCATGGACAGTCGCTAGACTCATTACCGTTAATCATCTTCCTCTGGAACTGGAACGTTATCGTCGAAAATCGAAAAAGTCTAACACTTAAAGAACAATAGAAATCATCAATTTCAAATCGCCAAAGTCAATCGTCTTGTGAACTGTGATGCGTCTATCATATTGTCACCGATTCAAGTCTTTGGGATTGTTATTAACAGGCCTGGTCAGTTAGACCTATGTTTATAATTAAAAGTCAAGTCTCAAATTATTAAACCCCAAAACCTAAAACTAATACTATATAAAAATTTGATGTCCTTCGCACTTTGATGTCCTATGCGATCGCACGGGCTGCATGTGCCCAGGACCGGGCCTGTTTTTAACACAACCCAACTCTCTCTTTATGGTTAAAATATTTGGCCTTGAATCTTTTTGATTTTTAATGAAATTTTATAACATTTTTCTACAACAATAAATTGATATTTTTTGCATTTAACCTTAAATTAAAATAATTAAAAAAAATCGAAGAAAATGAATATATCTATACTACATATATAAGCATTTAGGTCATTATCTTAAATACAACCCTTTAAGCACATAGTACTGCTCTTTAAAGCCTAAATTTAAAAAATCTCTTAATCACAACTCACAAAGCATAATATACAAGCTTTTGATGCAAGGGTTTTAAAACCAACATTGGAATGTTTCAGACCCCCTTTCTTGTCACAGTCTCCCACATTTGTGTTTCAGATACACTAGATTCATGATTTTTGATTAGTTTTGCTGGAAATGATTTTCTACCTCAAATGCCGACCTTGAACATTTACGAGGTTTGGATGCTTTCTTTAATTTTAGCTACTATACACCATCCAAAGAAATCTGTATTGATTACAAACTATGAAGATGCGATTAATGTTTGTGGTAAATCAGAATCATTGCAGCAAGTTCCTAATATTAAGTTTTCATGATTCTTGATTAGGGTGCTATAGATCTGTTGATTAAGGAAGAGTTCCAAAATTTCGGAGGTTATCTCATTGATGTGCAAAGGGTTAGTGTGGTATAAGTAGATTTAATTTTTTTTCTTCTGTGAGCATATGTGAGTCACCTTTGGTGTTGCAAGTTCTTCAGTTCTCTTAGTATTATATCGTAGTTCAAAAATGACAAATTTATACAATGAACGCTTCCTTAAAGGCTTAATTTCATTGGGCTTATAAGGAGTGTAAAGTGTTAAATGGGCCAAAAAATTAAAACACCCTATATCTAAAAGTGTTATATTATCAATTTTATAGAACATTTTCGAGAAATGTTCTATAAACCCATATTTTGATAGGACCCTTGTGTTTATAGGACACTTGGTCCCATAAGGCACTCTATTAGGACACTTCAACAATTTCGGGTCCTAAAAACTCAATTTAGTTGTAGTGTTTGACATTGGGTATGTAGTTGTAAGTGTGTTCCTTTTTCATCATATGCCGTATTTAGTTTCTATAATTTCCTGATCAATATGTAAACAACTGGAAACATGTTTATGATAGCAATGGAAGTTACATCAATCTGAAAAGGGTGGAAAACTGGCATTCAATTGTATTTACTGTTCGCTAGAATTTTCGAGGTATATTATTAGCTTCATTTAGTGAAATTTTTGATGTGGAATGATGATGATTTGAGTATAGTAGATGGATATTTGATAATTTGARCTGTTTTAATGTTTTYAATTTTGTTATTTATTCCTTGTGAGTTTTCTTGYCCAGGAAAGAAATGGAGTTGATAATTTGTATATGTGAYAGTGGCTTCGTATGGAGTGTGGACTTTTGTGTATGTTGAAGGGTGTGCGCTAACTAATTGGTGTCAATGAATGGTCAAAGGTGAAGTTGTTGTGATGATGAGTGTACGTTTGTAAATTTTAGTTCAAGAACATGGTTGGTCTGGAGAGCATATAGTGTCATATATATAATATTATGATGGAATTTTGGATGTTTTTTCTTGGTATTGTTACTTTATCAAAATTTAATGGGTTGACATGTGCTGGTATTAATTAAGTTGGTTACTCAAGGTGAAGTGAACTTCCATTTGCAATTCGCTGGACAGTCTTGCATCTGTTCTACATTAATCATTTCCAGTAATGCTTGTCTATTGCCACCATTGTAGTCATTTTGGCAAGTTTGTGGAGATTCAGTTTAATCAGAAGGGAAGGATTTCAGGGGTTGCTATTAGAACGTACTTACTGGAAATATCTCGTGTTTGTCAACTATCACATACCAAAAGAAATTATCAATGCTTCTACATGCTTTGTGATGCACCACCAGAGGTAACAGGTCTTCACCTTACTGGAACATGAGTAAAAGTGTGCTTATGCATAATTTATTCTTTCTCAATCTTCTGAACAGAAAGTTGGATCTGTTTATGGAGATTTTTATGTTGAGGTTGTTCATAGATGGTTTCAGCAATCTGCTTTGTTAATCACATGAACTATTTTCTGGTTTGCCAAAAATGATTGCAAATGTTGATTTTGCTCTAGCAGTTTGTTTGGTTGATCATTATATAAACTTATTTATTTGACTATTCTCTTATTTACAATATCTTGTTTCCACATTTCATGTCAATTTTCTAGGACTAAGAGAGTGGACTGTTCTTTTGCACTTTGTAGAGAATACGACTTATTTTACACTTTGCTATATAGTTGATATTATGAAGAACAAGTAGATGCCCTATTAAGTAAAAAAGATTTGTTCAGGTGTGATGTGAAAGCTCTAGAGGATTGTATATGCAAACGTGTAATTGTAACATGTGATGAGACCATCACCAAATGGTTGGATCCAGAATTTGTTGCTGTCAGCAGAGATGCTTTAGCAAAAATAGCATACTCGAGGTTATTTGACTGGTAAGCCTCAATTTTCTGTTACGGACAGTTTTGTGCCGTTGACTCAACTAGGCTCATAATACCATCAAAATGTTTGTGAGCTGCAAGCTTAATTCTGACATTTATAGTTATGTTATCCAATTTGTATTTGCAGGCTTGTAGATAAGATCAATAGTTCAATTGGTCAGGACTCAAGCTCAAAATACATAATTGGAGTACTAGACATATACGAATTTGAGAGTTTCAAGACAAATAGGTGCTTCATTGGTATGCCTTCTGTTTGCATTGTTGACCTCATCTGGTGTGTAGGTGGCCTAACCTTTTAGGGATGGGCCAAAGCATCAAATGTATATCCGAAAGATGCTAAAGCACCGCCATGTAGAGTGGATGATATGACAAAATTGGCTTATTTGCATGAACCAGGGGTTTTTAAGTAACCAAGGCCTTTGCAGAACCAGAAAAAGAACAGATGATGGAACAAGACAACTAAAGATAAAAAGCAGAACAGAAGCTCCTGTATGAGACAAATAGATGTACATGGAGTACACAAACCATATTCTCAAGAAGCTTCCAGTTACATGGATTATTTGCAACGGTGCATGCTTGCATTAGAACAAGATTTTCATTTAACCAATAAAATAAGAGGTTGCCATTAAGCATGAGCTCTATATATGTCTTTTACTAGTGATGCAATTTTCATATGAAAATACAATACAACACTGAATTTCGGCATCTCCCTTTCAGCTACAAGATGCAGGGTGTTGGACAGATGTTGCAACCTTGGCAACAACACATTTAAAAGGAACAAATTATGCAAGGTTCACCCACATCTTCTTTACGATACAATAGATATTGATGACAACATGAATTGTCTGATTTATTTTGTTATGTATTGTTTAGGGTAATGCAAAGATGGGCAGTACATGGCTTGGATGTTGAACATAACATCTGGAGGAATTCATAATTTGATTGTGTTTTCATACTAACTAACTACCGAATATTAATTAGCTGTTCAATGCAGGCCTGATATAGTATGTATCAGTTGGTTTATTGCAAGATGCATTGGCAGTACTGCGAGAAGCTCAACAACCGGATACGACAACCATGTTTATCATCGTATGCCATGAGGTTTCATTCTGAATGTATAAAGGGTTTAGATCCTGATGATGAGTCCTCCACTTAAATCTATTTGATTGGGATTAAAAGATCTTATGATAGTATTGAAAAAACACCAAAATATATTATCCATTTGCATTGTTTATATAAGCTTTCTCATCTCCTTCATATGTGCTCATCTCCTTCATTTTTGTATCATGCATATGCATTTTTGGTTTATACGTGCTTTAAGTTGTCTGGTATACAATACAAGATGGTCTTGGTGATACTATAAGAGTTTTCCTTACAAAACCTCCAGACAAAGATATAGACCCCTGTAGAAAATTGGCCATATAAATTCAACAAGGGGTGGTATGTTTTCACACCATCCTTTACTTGTTAAAAACACATGTATTCTAAGTCTTAAAGTTCTCTAAGAACCATACTTGGAGGTTGTTTACATCAATTGCTTACTCGGTAAGTGCTTATCGGTAATTGTAAACACTTCCATTTAAATTACCACTTAAAACTTCAGTCCATTAAAACGGCATTGTTGGAACATTTTTTATCCGGTAAGCGTTTGTTGGGTAAGAGTTGTTACTTTCACTTACTGGATAAGACTCTCGGTTTTCTGTTATTGCTCTTAATGCGTAAGATTTTGAATCATTATCATGTTAGTTCGATAAGGTAAAGTGGCCCGGTATGGCGGTAAGACTTACTAGGTAAGCATTTAGTAAACGACATATTACTCTAATTCTTATTGCATGTCCCATCCTAGGCATCATTTGAAGAGAAACATAAACGATATTTTGATTTTGAATGGCGAATCGCTGATTTGCCTGTGCAAAAGGAGGTTGTCTTGCAACTCTTGAAAATTTTATGTCGGTATAGTCATTGCATTTGATTATAGGTTTTATTGAAAATATTATACTTAACTGTTAAAAAAGTAGTGATTTTGAAGCATATTGGAGCTTTTGAAATTAATAATGTTTGTGTTAATTATGAATTCGTGGGTTTTTTTTTTCTTATAAGAGGTTGTGTTATTTGTGTTGTATAATGTTTGTTGAAGGTGATGAACTAGGTTTGTATGAATTTTAAGATAGTTTTGTGCATTTGTTCTAATGATCATTTGTTTAATTGTTCCACATGTTTCTATGAATATTTATGTTGTCAAATTTATGTTCATAATCTTGAACATAAGTTGGAAATTGAAAATGAATTTGCTTAGGAGAAAAATGGGATGCACTTTTCCATGTCAACATACAACATCGGAGGTTTGGATGTTGAAAATTGAGAATATCATATTTAAAATACATTCGTATTTTCGGAAAAGTATGTTGGAACCAGAACTCTTATTTATTCAAATTGCATTAATATCTAAAGACAAAACGTAAGTTATATCATCATTAAAATCTCTTTTAACAAAACCATTGAAGCTTCAAAATCATTAAAATTCACGGATCCCGCTGCATTGTGCGGGTACACAACTAGTATATAAACACAAACGATTTCATCCATATTTGGCTAAAACTCTTAAAAACTCTTAAAACTCTTAAAAACTCTTAAACTTGTTCATCCCTAAACGATTTCATCCCTAAACGATTTCATCCCTATCCGATTTCATCCCTTATCTGAATTCGTGTAACTAACTGCAGATAAACACAATCAAATACAGGATAAACATCTCATTTTAAATATAAAAAATCCAAAATATAATTAATATAATCATTAAATTCTAACAAAATACTTAATTATTATCTTTATAAAATTTATAATATTAAACCAAAAATAAAATCGTTTTATTATTAAACTTAAATTAAAATATATAAAAAAATATATTCAATATTATAAATCATTTGACAAAAACTCTTAAAAACCACTTTTTATGCGTAAAATACTGTTTATTAATGCATATTACTTAAAACTCAAGATTACAAGTAAATTGTGCGTGGATACAGCTTATTAAAGCTCCATATCTGAATTCGTGTAACTAATTGCAGATAAACACAATCAAATACAGGATAAACATCTCATTTTAAATATAGAAAATCTAAAATATAATTAG
>NW_020202273.1:21381-23441 GCF_001531365.2 Cynara cardunculus var. scolymus
ATATATATATATATATATATATATATATATATATGGTCAAGTTCAAATGTTAACCAAAGTTTTTGTGTTAACTTTGTTAACCGATCTTGGCCATCCAATTTTTCAATAAACGGTTGTGATTAATCATGATAAAAATTTATTTTTTAAAATTTTAAATTTCATAAAGATAAGTGAACAAAGTTGAAAAGGGTATTTAGGTAAAAAAAATTATGAACCATATGAACACAACTATAAAATATATGAACCATTGTGTCAAATACGAACAAAAATTTGACATATATATGTACTTGGACTGCATAATATTTATGAACACAATATGAACATAATAAGAATAACTGTTACACGAAAAAAAACAGGTATGAACACGATATGAACAGCTTGTGAACAATAGTTTCTTCATTATAAACACATTCAGAAGCGATCATTTGTCAATATGAGTTTTATACATGCATTGCATCCACACCGTTTAAGGTTCACCTCTTGTTCATATCGTGTTCACCTCTTGTTCATATCGTGTTCACCTTTGTTCATATCGTGTTCACCTTTGTTCATATCGTATAAAATATGTGAACACATAATCCCAACGCTATGAACATCGGGTGCAAACACTTACACAAATATAAAGATTTGGTATCAAGCTTAAGAAATAACACTTGTGTTCATATGATAGAAGTAACATGAACACAATGGTTCATGATTCATAAAAGTCGGTAATATGACAATACGAAAATGGGTCGTGCATGTACTTCCATTTGAACATGTGAATTAGGTACGTATTTTAATAGTTAAAGAAAAAAGCTATCAATACAAGATGAATTATAAAAAACACAACACATCGTAATGAACATAATTTCGATTAAAACAAATCGAAAAAAATAAAAAATATATTACCAAGACATTCGCTTTGGTTAATTTTTTCAATTCCCGGTCTTGAACTCTGATTGTCATCATAAACCATTTTAATCTTCTCACTGTTGTCGATTTATTTTCCATTGCTTATCCATATTAGCTTGATCGATACCGGAAATTTTTATTACCGTGTTTTCTATGCGAACTAAATACTGATAAAACAATGAACAATGAAGATCAATATTAAAGAAATTAAAAATATTAATATTATAAATGCATATTTTTTGGGATTTGATGATTTGTAACTCCCTATTAATTGTTTGGGAGTTACATATCAAATCAATTTACTGAAATACCCTTGTAATTAAAATGTGAATATGACATAAACCTACAAGAATATTGAAATTTGATTGGTTGTCATGGTTTTCAAAGTTAACACAAAATTGTTGGTTAACATTTGATCTTCCCCCATATATATATATATATATATATATATATATATATATATATATAGGTTCAAATGAAAACCATACAATTCTAAGAAACCGTGTAAACCAAATTCGACCAATAGGAAAATTCCATTCTTTTTTAATTAAAATTAATCAATAAGGATATTTTGGTCAATTTCTATATTTTTATGATAAATAAGGTAGTTATTAATAAATATTAAATAAGGAAATTTAATAATGGAAATTTCTTGAATGGTAACATATTAAAAWTTTTAATATATTATAATATTAAAAACTTGATTTGAATGGGGCATTCATAATGAAAATACTTCATAATGAAACTGTTTCATATGGGACGTTCATATGGGGCGAACTTCATTCCTAAAGTTCATGAAACTGTTTCATATGGGACAAATTTCATGAAACTGTTTCATAATGAAAAGGTTCATAATGATGAAGCATGTTCATAAATTAATACTGTAGACATATTGTCCAAATTAATACTTTAGGCTTATTATCCACTTTAATGAAAAAGTTTCATAAAACTGTTTCATAATGAAAAGGTTCATAATGATGAATCATGTTCATATGAGTGGAATAAGGAAAATAAACTATTGATGCAACGTTTTCATCAAACGTTTCAAAACAGTTAAAAAATCGAAATAATATAATCTCTCTATTTCCTAATGAAAATATTGTAATGAATAGTTTCATAAACAAATTTCAAAAAACAATGGTCATGAAACTGTTTCAATGTGAAAA
>NW_020202273.1:23721-36656 GCF_001531365.2 Cynara cardunculus var. scolymus
AACTTTTGTTTATGGAATTAATGTTATATTGATGTTAATTTTTGTTTATGGAATTAATGTTATATTGATGTTAACTTTTGTTTACCAATTTGCCCTTATCATTGAAATAAAATAATTTTTTAATATTTTTTATTTTTTAATTTCCTAAAATAAAGTAAACTAATCTTAGCCATTGATCAAGAAAATGAACAGATAAGATTGGTTTACACGGTTTACACAAATGGGGCAAGTTTTTATTTGAACGCTCGTCTCTCTCTCTATATTAAAAAGTTGGACTTTTCTAACCGAACAAGTTGTATGTTATGAAAAAGGCCCCCAATGGATAGACTTTTTTGTCATGGACATTTTTATAACAAAAAGCTCTCTAATAACCTTCCTTAGAAGTACTCAAGTTATAAAATCAACCCATAATTAATATACATATAACTTTTACAGTGGCAACTATTTTTTAAGAAAACGGTTATATATATATATATATATATATATATAATTGATTGTGTTGTGTATTTTATATTAGACAAATTGTATGAAAATATAATGTACCTTGTTCTGATTCTTATCATATGTAACATATTTTTGTATATCAAATATGACATCGTAGACATTTATGTACATATATTACATATAAAAATACATGAAAAGACAATGTACTTTGATTTGATTCATATTTTCTGTAATGTATTTTGGTTTAAATAATTGAGATATCACATTTGAGGTACCAAAATGAAGATTCTAGAAGTACGTCCTATAAAATAAAAAATAAGATCAAAATACGTTGCATTTTCATACAACTTGTTATTTTGTATTTTACATATGAGAATGGTTTTTTTTGGATATTTTGGAATATTTATTTTTTATATAGAATGTCAAATACCCCTTTTTTATTCTTCAAGATCCAAGGGCTTTAAGCTATCCTCCAAACATACCTTTTTGCGATCCTCTTCCTATATATATATATCATTCATTGTTCACAAGAAAACCAAGAAACACATCCCCCTTCACCCCTTTACAATGAAAATGAGTTCTTCCTTCCATTCATGTTTCTCTCTTTCCCTCTTTTTATTTCCCTTCATTTTCTTCTCTGTCAATGGCCAAAACATCATTTATGACACTTGCAAAACCTCCTCACAACAAGACCCTAATGTGAACCTCCAATTCTGCACCACCTCTCTCCAAGCTGCACCGGCTAGCCACTGTGCTGACCTTAAGGGTCTAGGGATGATGTCGATCAGGCTGACACGATATAATCTCACTGACACCAGGTGTTACATCAAACAGTTGTTGAAAAAGAACACAAAGAAGCTTGATCCATACATAAAGTCGTGTCTTGATGATTGTTTTGAGCTCTACTCTGATGCTATCCCGGGTATCAAGCAGGCTATGAAGAGTTACAATTCTAAACGTTATTTCGATGCAAATGTTCAGATCAGTTCTGTCATGGATGCGACCACCACTTGTGAAGATGGGTTCAAACAGAAAAAGGGCGTCGTTTCTCCACTGACGAAGAAAAATGATATGACGTTTCAATTATCTGCTATGTCGCTTTCGATTATGAACATTCTTCAAAGTGGTTCGAATTAAATTCGAACACATCATTATGTATAACATCATTTTAAATATTTTTATATATAAAACCATTTTTAGTTATTCATTTTATTTTCAAATTAGTTTTCTTATTCTTTTTAATTTATTTTATATTTATCATATTGTCGGATAACCCAAGGTTGAACTTTGGTGAATTCTTATGGTTTTGGTGACGGTTCCAAAGGAACTAAGAGAATATACTTATTTATTTCATTTCATTTCATTTACAATATATGAATGTTTAGTCATCTAAAATTAGATAACTTATTTTAAATATCAAATTTGGATTTGATTTGATTATTTAACATGGCCATGGTTCTATGCGTGTAACAAACATAAATATCGTTACAAATTTTAGATATTATCATAAAAAAATTGATTTTTAATACGTTTTTATTATATATATATATATATATATATGTATGTGTGTGTTAAAGAAGTATCATATAAAAAATTAACATGATAATTATTTCATAAATATATAATTAATTATTTACAATATCAATAATATGGATAAACTTACAAATAAATTTTCATGTGTTGTTTCACCTATGAATCAAAGAATATAAAAACATAGGGCCTCTTTGGTTTTTCAAAATTAACTCTTAATACATTGGAAGCCTGATTCGTTCGGACGTTTGAGTATTAAGCGCATTTGTTTTAGTTTCAAAATAAGAGCTTAAAAGCTCTAAATATCTTCTGAAATATTAAGTGGTAAATATATCCTTTAACACCTATTAATTCTAATTCGCCTTCTATCATATTGTTCATATTTTGAGAGGTGGAAGAGATTTGTTAGCAAAAACTATTCATCTTTTATACTTTTGTAAAAAAAACTATTTATTTTTTATATTTTTGCACTAATTTGACTGTTCAGATTTCAGAGTTCAGACGTAAAAACAAACAATCTTACTGATCCAGATTTTAGACTTCATGACTATCTCTTATAAATTAGAAGTGAAATCGAACTTCAAATTTTAGCATCTATTATAAAACAAACGTCACCCTAGTGATGTTTTTATATAGTTAACCCTCTAGCTCCTCCATCTCCACCCACGAGAAACAAGATAACGAATAAAAACAATTGTTATATCATGGATATTAACATAATATAACAAAATCAGTTAAATTTGAAATTATTTCATTAAATTTAATTGACATATTATACTTTATATCAATATTATACAATCGAACTATTTTATAAAATGAATTATAAAATAGTTTTAAACCATATTTATTTATCTTGTGCTTAAAGTGTACAACTTAATCATTTGGGCTTTTAGAGGTGCACAATGTTACTTTAAGCAATCTTTTTTAGATAAAATTTCAAAATGTTTACTAATATCTTTGTACTCAAGTTTATTACAAGAAATAATATAAAAACATGATAAATTGTATTAAAAATAATTATAGAATTTTTAATTTTATTATTAGATTTTAAAAATCCTTAACTGACGGAAAAATATTATATTGATTACGAAGTTAATATATTTTTTGCTCTTCATAAAGTTACGGGATGTTCACTTAATTTCATAGAAAACACAGTGCATCTTTTTAATTACATCAGAGACATAATACGCATTCAAACTGTAGTTTTTGAAAGTTAAAACCACTATCACCTCAAAACATGGGACATACTGACGGAAAAATTCGTCTGTAAAGTTTAATCCGCTAGTGATCCGTTGGTGAAAGCCTATAGGTAGAAAAGTCATGGAAAAAGGTATCGGTGACGGATCACTGGCTATCACCTTTTCCGATAGATCACTGACGGATTGACATCACTGATGAATACTATTACATATTGATTCACTGATGAACACTATTACTAACGGATTATCGATGGGCACGATTGCCCAAACTCGTCCGACGGATCACCAACGGTCATGTTGATTTTGGTATTGGAAAAATAAAAAAATTGACGGTAATTTTAAATTAATTTTATTAATGATTTTCCATGTATCTATCGCTAATCCATCAGAAATCACCGATGGATTAGCGAATGACATGTAGAAAATCATTAAAAAAGAGTTAATCAATCGTTAATTGGTTAGAAAATATTATCGACGGATATTTTTTTTCATTGGAAAAAGTACCCTTGGTGTGCTATCCATCGTTGTTCCGTCGGGAATAATTGACGAATTCTGGCCGTCGGCAATATCCATGGGTGAAAGTTTGTTTTCTAATGATTACGGGTGCTTATGGGTAGGGTTGATCGGATTGAAGATATTTAAACAACCCAACCCAATGCTTACGATTTGAAAAATCTCAACCGCACCCTAACCAAACCAAAGTGCAACCCAACCTACCCCAACTTTACAGGTTGGTAGGTTGATACTTTGGTACATCCAAATATTCTTCTAATCTTAAATATGTTGTTTTATCTAGTTTACTCATAATTTCTTTTTTATCATTAACCATTTGGTATAATTTATCTACTTCTTAAATCTTAATTGTATCATATTCAATTAATTTTCTCAATTTCTACACACACACATGCAGGCACACACACACACAGAGACACACACACATATATATATATATATATATATATATATATATATATANATATATATATATATATATATATATATATATATATATAGGGGCATAATCAAATGAGAACTGTTTTGTTTGTGGTAACTGTGAGATCCAATTTCAACCACAAATCAAAGGTTAAATTAATAATTTTGGTAATTTTAACTTAAAATATTAATTAAGAGCATTTTAGGGATTTTATAAATATCATCTCTCGTCTCTCCTCTTTCATCTCTCTGGTGAATCTTATGTGGCGAACCTTATTCCGATTAAACTTATGTGAACACAAGATACACACTATGATACCTACAAACGATATTCATTGTGATACCCAGAAATACGTACAAGATGCACAATGTGATACCCTTGGTAAAACAATGAAAAAAATGCACACTATGATACATTTCATAAAACAACGAAATTACATTGTGATACACGTGAAACATTGTGAATGTTATCACTATGATACACTTTGATTCACACACGTCGTTAAATACGATGTTTATTAGGTAATTAATGTACTAGATAACTAATTTTAATGTTAACCAAGTTTATTGTGTTAAGTTTATTGTGTTAACTTTGATTCACACACGTCTTTAAATACGAGAGAGAGAGCCTTCTTCAAATGTTAACCAAGTTTATTGTGTTAACTTTGTTAACCATTTTCAACCAATGACAATCCATCTTATATATAACATCATATTCATCTTATAATTTAATGACAAGAGTAAATTTGTAATTTTTTTTTATGAAACTCCCATATCATTAATTGGGAGTTACAAAATCAAAAAATCTCAAGATTTTTTATAAATTTATTATTGATCTTTTTTTTTATAATACTGATTTTTCTATCTATAATGTGTTTGAATATGTGATTGGTAGAGGAAACCCAGTAGTAAAGTTTTTGTTATCGTTCAAGCTATTATGGATAAATCCATTGTTCATAATGAAGGAATTATTGTTCACAAGTGTTCATATTGTATTCATATGTACACTAGCTGCATATCTCAACATTGGCTCGCTCCTGAATGTGTTTATAACGAAAGAACTATTGTTCACAAGTTGTTCATATTGTGTTCATATGTACACCAGCTGTTGTTAGACCCCATAATTCTTATTGTAAAAGTAATGAAAAATGCACAAGTATGGAAGTCCGGAGGACTGAGGGAAGAAAAGCTGGAAAAGATTCTAAGTGCTTGAAGGCAAACCAGATATACGATGAAGTGTTCAATCAGATATACTCAAGTGAAGCAGAAACGTGAAGAATCCTGGTTGAGCATACTACCTTGAGACAGTTGGAGATGACTCATCGATAGCTGGAATTTTGTTACACAAGGTAGTTAGAGATAACTTCATATTTCTAGATAGATATCTTTTCCTAGTTTATCTCATAGATATCCTTTTACTAGATTGTTATCTCTTAGACTAGATTGCTAGTATAAATAGCATTCACATGTCTTGTAAAATAAGTAATCCTTCTCATTACAATTATTATAGTAAAATTTCTTGAAGCTTTATATTCTCTTGAATATCATACAAGATGTTCTTCACTATTCTTAATAGATACGATATATTTAGTTTCTTTAATGTAAATCTTTGTGTTATATTGAGAGATCTGTGATTAACAACTAGTATCAGAGCAAATTGATTGATTTCCAATCAAAACGATCAATTTGAATCTGAGTATTCAAATCTCTCAAATTTTCTTCATTCTCATAATTTCTTCTTCTCTTTAAAATCTCTTCAATGGCCAACTGGAATTCTGCCTATAGTATTAGTTCCCTCACCAAGCCTTCAATTCTTCAACTTGAAGAGTATCCACAATGGAGTATAAGGATGATGAATTTCCTGAAGGGAATGGACGAACCTTCTCAGCTCTGTTATGGAAAGTCCCAACATTCCCCAAACTCTTATCCCAAGAGTTCCCGGAACAAGCACTACTGAAGAAGTAGCAGCTTATTACATGGTGAAAGGTAAGAGCAATTGGGACGAGGACGACATAGAGAGAGTAGAAACTGAGAGGAAGGCTAAGAGGTTGATTATAATGGCTATTCCCAATGATATTTTTCAATATCTAAATGCTTGTACCACGACCAATGAGATATGGGACGAACTTGCAAGCCAACTGGAGGGAGGAGCTAAAACAAAGAAAAATCAAAGGGCGCAATGTTTAAATGAATATAGTAATTTTAAAGCATTGCCTGATGAACCAATTCAGAAGACCTATGACTGATTCAACGTATTGATAAATCAATGCCGTAGAAATGACATTGCAAGGACGAAAGAGGAAAACAACGTCTTATTCCTCAAAAGTCTCGGTGATGAATGGACTCAACTATCTATGTCTTTGCAAGCAAATCAAGACATAGACAGCTGGTCACTTCATGACGTCTATGGAACACTTGCTGCCCAAGAGCAAGAGATTCTGAAAAGGAAGGTGTCCATCGGAGGACCTCTTGCCTTAGTGTCTGAAGAAAAGGAGGTTTCAAGGGGCTCTTCTAAAGAACATAAAAAGAAGAGCAAGAAGGCCTTAATCGTAGAATCTGAATATGAAGAAGTGTCAGATTTTGATGATGATCTCAAGGCATTTGTCAAATCTCTTGCCTTGATAACCAAACAGTTCCAGAAGAAGTTCGTCAAAAGACCCTTTGAAAAGGATAATAGAAGAGACTCTAGAAGGGAGAGATTCCATCCTGCCTATGGACAGAAGACCTTTCATCAGAGAGATGAAAGAAGAGAAGATAGAGAATATAGAGAAGAGAGAAGAGAAGACATAAGAAAAGGAGGAGACGGAAGGAAAGATGGTCTTCGATGCTACCGGTGCGGAAAGCTAGGTCATTTTTCAAAGGACTGCAAAGGACGTCTGATCAGGGGTGCCGACTACTAGAAGAACAAATACAAGTACAACCCGAGAGAAAGAAGCTTGATGGCTGAAAAAGAAAATTGGGTGTCCGACTCTTTGTTTGATGAAGAAGACAAGGCGCTCATATGTCTGATGGCTAAGTCCACTACAGAATCCACTTCTGACTCCAATGACCAAGTATATAATTCTTCCCATGATGCAACCAACTCTGCTCCATCTGAGTTAGAGTTAAATGTCATAAATTTTTTGAAAGATTTTCTTAAATTCAAAGAAAATTTAAAATTTGAAAAATCTGAAAGGTTAAAAGCATAGAAAGAAGTTAGTTTCTACAAAAGAGAGACTAATCTTCTTACTGAAGAAAAAATTGAATTAGCGAGAGAGAAAACTCGCATTGCATCTCTTAAAAAATCAGAAGAAGGGAAACTTTTGGATCTGAACAAGAAGATCTCTAAAGATTTAGATAAGATGGTGAAATCCTTGAAAGAATTGAGACAGAAAGACTGAACTCAGTAGCTCTTAAAGACTTCTTTCAAAAAGAAAAGGAGATTCATCATTAGAATCTTCAAACCAATGAACTTTTGATGAAGAAATATATAGATGCCCAAAATGTTTATGAAAAACTTAATGTATAAACTAATTACCAAGGAATAGGATTCAATGATCTTGACTCTTTCATCGAAAACAGTAATCCAATCTTGAATCCACTTTTAAACTTGGATGTGTTCAAAAACCCGACTTCTCTTCTAAACCTAAAGCTTCTTTCAAAAGAGTAAAAGTCGCTGGAAAAACGATTTTCTCGAGGCAATATTTTCAAAACGTGGTTTATGAGTGCAACACTAGTAAGAAACCTGATGAAAAGGATGATGCCTTAAAACCAGAGACCGATGGAAACCTCATGGTTAAACTAGAGCCTCTGGTTATCATTTTCACAAGTTCATAAGGAAGTGCTTCTGATGGAACAGAACATCTTAGTAAGGAACCATCATATGAAGGATCGATGAATGATTTAAGTAACCTTGAAAATTCTTCTATGAAATCAGAACCGATGGATCTTCCAAAGGACAGTTCAAAACCTTCAACCTCAGAACCCATATCTCTTAAAAACGTTCATGAAAATTTCGATTTTAAGAAGTCTGCAAGAGACTTTCTTGATTCTGATTCTGAAGATGAAATAATATGTGAATCGTCAGAGGTAATTGTGGATAAGAAAACGCAAGTTCCGAAAATCCCAATGAATTATAACCTCCCAGACTTGTGTGTAAAAGCTAAAAATTCTTTAGACCTAGAAAAAGGAAGGTTGAATAAAGTTAAGTCTGCCAACGAAAACTTCACAAGGCCCGACCCCTCGTTCTAAATTTATAAAGTTCAGTCCTGAACAGAAACAAAAGTGGCATGCTTCTGAAAATTCTAACTTTCATATTTCATCTCCTTCAGCTAAAGGG
The DNA here is from genome assembly GCF_001531365.2 of Cynara cardunculus var. scolymus. Classification (NCBI taxonomy): domain Eukaryota; kingdom Viridiplantae; phylum Streptophyta; class Magnoliopsida; order Asterales; family Asteraceae; genus Cynara; species Cynara cardunculus. The sequence continues at coordinate 32,146 of NW_020202273.1, forward strand.
AAGAAGATCCGTCAACCCGTTAGAAAGGAAGTAAAATCCAAGTCTGTCCCTTCAAATAAGAATTATGCGCTATATAGGAAGTTTGTAAAAACACCCGTTGCTAGACCAGAAAATTTCATTCCTGCTTCTACTTCCAAATATTTAAGTAAAAAGAAAGCTGTTAAACACTCTTATCAAAAAACTCCCACGTGTCTGTGCTTAACTCTTTTACAAATTCTAAGGAATCATATGTTAGATCATCGTTGCATTTTTTTCTAAGCATGTTTATAGATATGAAAACATTAAAACTTATGAAAAATGAAAAAAAAGCCCAAGCCTACAAAGGCTAAGGGCAAAGAAAAACAACCCAAATCCAAGAGGGTTGATGAAAAAGAGGATGCTAAATCCCCAACTAACTAGAGAGGACCCATTATGAAATGGGTATCTAAAAACCCTTAATTTGTCATGCAGGACCAGTGTGTGCAACCAAGGTACATGGATTCAGGTTGCTCCAGGCACATGACTGGTGATAGAAGTCAACTCTCCTCCTTTATCCAAAAATCTGGAGGTTCTATGATTTTTGGAGACAACAACAAGGGTACAATCAAGGGGTATGGCACACTCACCAAGGGAAACATATACATAGCAAAAGTGGCTTATGTTGAAGGCTTGAAGCATAATTTGTTTGAGCATCAATCAGTTTTGCGACAAAGGTTTGGAAGTACAATTTCGCAAAGGTTTCTGCATCATCGAAACGAGACCCGGTCAAACCATCATCAAGGCCAAGAGATAAGGAAACCTCTATCTTTTGGATTTTCAATCTTCTGTGGGCCAAGACACTTTATGCCTTGTCTCCCACAGGAGTGAGGAAAATTGACTATGACATCAAAAAATTTCTCATCTGAATTTTGAAGACGTGAAGAAGATAGCCAAACAGAAGTTGGTCAAGGGGTGTTAGACCCCATCTTGTAAAAGTGTAAGTAAGAAGCCTCTTACTCTAGTCTGTAGGACTTAGTATATTGAAGCAGTATGGACTAAGAGCTCTTATGCAAAAGACATCAAGAGATAGAGCTCGAGTTTAGCGCCAAGAAGGTTAAGTGCTTGATACATAGCTACACTCCAGACACACAATCTCTGCATAGTACATGCAGAGCCTCTGAGTCTTCTACTCCCATGGTATGCGCGCGTAGTCCAGACTTTCTTGCAAGCTTCTAACAAAATCAAGGCGGCTTGACTTAGTCCGCTCCATTATTCAAGGATCGTAAACGATAAGGATGTGGAACAAGAACTCAGAGATTCAAGCCAAGATTCTAGGAGATTATGTTTAGCTTAGTCGTATATAAGGAGGCATCCTCCTCAGGTTAAAAATTACCTGATTGTGCCAAATTAGACTATAGCTAAACCTTGTGAGAATACTTTAGATTGAGAGTTTATTTGTGTATTCTTCTCATCTAATAAAAGCATCTGGTGTATTCAAGTTCATCTTGTTTTCTTATCTTTATATTGAATACTTCGTTAGACCTTTCGAGTTCACAATTTTTTCTTCACTCATATTTATTTACCTGTGTTTTATGATATTAAGAGAATCTGGGTTCCGACAAGGGGATACCTAATCTGAGCTTTGAAAAAGGCCATCTATGCTTGGCCTGTGAGATGGGAAAGTTAAAGCGGGCTTCTCACAAGTCCAAGTCAGAAACCTCGTGCTCCAAACCGCTGTATATGCTCCATATCGACCTCTGTGGGCCCATTACAACTCAAAGCCTCTCTGGGAATAAGTACATTCTAGTACTTGTTGATTAATACTCAAGATATACATGGGTTGAATTTGCCAAGAAGAAATCACACGTTTCTGAACTCCTCATCATGATGATGAAAAAGCTCCAAGTTCTTCTACGACGCAAACTCATCAAAGTTAGAAGTGACAATAGAACAAAATTCAAGAATGCCAAAATTAATGAATATCTCATCAATGAAGGTATATCTCATAATTTTTTAGCAGCCAGAACTCCATAGCAAAATGGAGTAATTGAGCGACGAAACAGAGCCCTTGTAGAAGCAGTAAGGGTGATGCTTGCTTCATCAGAACTACCCATTTTCTTCTGGGCTGAAGCAATCTCTACTGTCTGCTTCACCCAGAACAAATCAATCATCAACAAGAGGCACTAGAAGACCCCCTATGAACTCGTCAACCAAAGACGTCCAAATGTCAAATATTTCCATGTCTTTGGGTGCAAATGTTTTGTACTCAACGAGAGAGAGCATCTTGGAAATTTTGTCAAGAAGGCTGATGAAGGCATATTCCTGGGGTATTCTCAATCCGCCAAGGCCTACAGAGTTTTCATTAGAAGGACCAAAATCATCATTGAAAGCATCAATGTGTACTTTAATGATGCATCACCTATGACTTCTGGACAACACAGTTCAGAACTCGGGCTAACTAAAGGAGCCTCTGATTCATCTCTCTGCAAACCCAATGAATCAGAACTGGCTCATTTATTTGAAGACTTGTTTGAAGAAGATGCAGTCTCTGGACAAGTAACCAATGAAAAACTATTTTCCAGAACTGATGAACTACATGAGATCTCCAACGTTGAAGGTACAACTCTTTCTGAAACTTATGTTACTTCACCACCTACTTCTTCTGTGTCTTCAGAACCAGAGCACAACTCTAGAGACGATCTCTTTGAGGGGGAGCAAGAAGTTCCATCAACCAATGAAGAACTGCATCCTGTTGCTCCGGAACCCCAATCCTGCACTAAGTGGAGAAAAGACCATCCTCATTACCAGATTATTGGTGATACATCATCTGGTGTTAAGACAAGATCTGCCACTGCCAATGAATGCCTCTTCGCAAATTTTCTAAGCATGATCGAACTGAAGAAAATTTCTGAAGCCCTACAAGATCCAAACTGGATAGACGCAATGCAAGAAAAATTACTCCAGTTTGAGCGGAACAAAGTTTGGTCCCTCATGCCTCTACCCAAAGGGAAAACCGCGATTGGGACCAAATGGGTCTTCAGAAATAAGAAAGACAAAGATGGCATCGTCATTCGGAACAAAGCCAGGCTAGTCGCAAAGGGCTACTGCCAGGAAGAAGGGATAGACTATGATGAAACCTTTGCTCCCGTTGCTAGGATTGAAGCAATCAAAATATTCCTCGCCTATCAGTGCACAAGGATTTCAAGGTCTATCAGATGGACGTCAAGTCTGCCTTTCTCAATGAAAAACTCCAAGAGGAAGTCTATGTGCAGCAGCCCCCTGGGTTCAAAGACTCCAAACATTCAGAGTATGTTTACTTTCTGGACAACGCTCTCTATGGGCTCAAGCAAGCACTCAGGGCCTCGTATGAAACACTATATACTTTTCTTACAACCAATGGATTCGAAAAAGGTACCATCGACACAACCCTCTTTCTTAAAAGACATAAAGGTGATATTTTTCTTGTTCAAATATACGTGGACGACATTATATTTGGCTCTACTAACTCAACATTTTATGCAAAATTCTCAAAATTGATGAAAAGAAAATTTGAGATGAGTATGGTAGGAGAAGTAAGTTTCTTCCTTGGTCTTTAAACAGAACAAACTTTAGAAGGGATTTTCATCAACCAGTGGATATAAGAGCTAAGTTATTCTCTGATCCATCAGGCAAAGCTGTAGATGTAACAACCTATAGAGGCATGATTGGATCACTCTTGTATCTTACAGCTAGTAGGCCAGATATTATGTTTCCTACTTGGCTTTATGCAAGATATCAAGCTAATCCTAAAGAATCTCATCTCTTTGCAGTCAAGAGGATCTTTAGATACCTTAAGGGCACCCCATCATTGGTACTCTGATATCCAAAGAATAGTAAGGAAAAGTTATCTTATCAAATAATAGTAAGGAAAAGTTACATATAAAATACATGTCCCATTTTACTATTTTGGGATCTTTTTCAGTTAAGAAGTCTCAGCTTGAAAATTTTCATTAAGTTATATTTAAGAAAATTGCAAGTACGGAAATTGAAACTGAAAGCTTATTCACTGACTCATAGATTGTCAGCGAATGTGAAAAGTAACATTGGAACTCATAGACTTGTGTCCCTATTACTTTTTTCAGGGATCTTTTTCAGTGAAGTACATGGAATACTCATTTTATTAATCATAGGAAATATTACAAGTATTACAGTAGATGTCCAAAACTTACAGAATATAAGTACAATCACTGAAAGTAGACATAGTACATGAAGTTACAAGGAAAAGTGGATTGTTGTTACAAAGAGAAACTATGTTGATCCTCTCTCTCAGTGATTTGATGATAATCCCTTTTTCCTTTAGATGTATTTTAGTTTCTGTATTTTCAGTTCCAGCGATCAATACACTGAGTATGTTCAGTGATCGCCGAAGAACTCGCTTTGTAAATCATTCCGAGACAACAATACTTCAAGAAAACAACACTCATACCAAAGATCCTTCAGCAAACGTCGAAGACTGAAACTGAAGATTAGAGACTGGCGCGTACGTGATCTGAAGCGGTATTCAGTGATTACAA
>NW_020202274.1:0-1216 GCF_001531365.2 Cynara cardunculus var. scolymus
TATATATATATATATATATACGTTGACTTTTGTTGACTGGGCCGGGCCGGTCCTATAACCGGTTACATAACCGGTCTCGGTCCTAGAAAACGTTAAAATCCATAACCGGTTCATAACCGACGGTCCACAACCCCATACCGGTCCCGGGCCGGTTCAGGTCTCTCTCCGGTCCCGGTTCTGGTCCTCCAGCGGTTACGGGCTGGGCCGGGCCCATTTGGCCATCTCTAATCCCAAGTCTCTATCTCTCTCTCTCTTTCTCTCTCTCTTTCTATCTCCCCCCCCCCTCTCTCTCTCTCTCTCTCTCTATATATATATATATATATACCCATAGGTCATTTTGAGAAGTGGTAAGAAGTAAAGAATTGTGGTTATGCAAAATAGAGGGGGTAGCTTTATAACTTTTACAAATAAGTGTCAAACGGGTTCATATGTGAACCTGTGTGCTTCACATATGAACTATATGTTTATATGTGAACCTTTGCAATTCACATATGAACTATTTTAACTGATTTATATATGAACGTTTATGATTTACATATGAACTATGGGCTCGAGCCAAGCCTAACATAATCTTTTTTTCCAAGGAGCCTAATACAACAAAACTAAGCCCGTTTTTGCAGGCTTATGGATTTGTCGGTACCCGCCTTATAAACAGGTCGGACTTGCCCACTGGCTAATGAGTTTATTTTTTTTTTAATTTGAAAAACTTTATATAAAGTCATAAGTTATATAAAATCATTTAAATTACATGATTTCTTTCGAACATAAAATAAGACAAAAAAGATATCAGTTACGTAGCGTATGAAAGAAATAGTTTCACAATATATGGAGTATCAACATTTTCTCTCCAATGATTTATCAACTTTCAAAATCCGGGTTTTTTCAATAAGAAAATATTTATCATCTAATATTTCAAGATCGAAATTTGAGACGTACTATATAGCATATAGCATATTATATATATTTGGGTGACGGTTGGTACTTGGTAGAGGGAATCCAACCCAAAGCCACTTCTAAATCTTTTTAATATAAGGCTGTAAGTTATTAAATATATATATATAGGGTATATTTCAAATACAACCACGTCCATTTGTATAACCAATGCAACCCAATTAATTGAGATATTTATGAAAATGATGAGCGTTCATTTATTATGATTTGAATATTTATGGAATATGACTAGAGTTCATTAATTATGATCAATATTTCATATTAG
>NW_020202274.1:2486-6181 GCF_001531365.2 Cynara cardunculus var. scolymus
GGGATTGATGACTCTCCAATTTCTCTCAAAATGAGATTACAAATTGCTACAGAGGTTGCAGGAGCCCTTGCTTATTTGCATTCAGCAACTTCCATTCCAATATATCACAGGGACATTAAAACCACTAACATTCTCTTGGATGAGAAATACAGGGCCAAAGTTTCAGACTTTGGAACTTCAAGGTTCGTATCAATGGAGCAAACTCATCTCACTACCTTAGTTAAAGGTACATTTGGCTACCTAGATCCTGAGTACTTCCAATCTAGCCAGTTCACTGAAAAGTGCGATGTTTATAGCTTTGGAGTTGTTTTGGTCGAACTCTTGACGGGAGAAAGACCAATTTCCCTGACTAGATTTGGCGGAAATAGAAGTTTGGCTACACATTTTCTGTTGGCTATGGAAGATGGTCGTGTTATGTCTATTTTTGATTCGATGGTGATTAAGGGGGTAGCAGGGATGAGCTCTTGGCAGTAGCCAACCTTGCAATGTGATGCTTGAATTTGAATGGAAAAAATAGGCCAACGATGAAAGAAGTTGCAATAGAGTTAGAAAGTATCCGAATGTCGCACATTCCCTCTACGGTTCAAACTAGTTTCGAACAAGTGATGTACCCAAAGGAATTGGAGATGACAACATATGGCTGAGTCAACATCGTCAACCTTCTTGAGTGTTGATAACCTTAATTAGTCGATCGAGCAAATAGATCATTCGATTTTTGTTGCTTAGTATAATTACATTGTCATATAGTTCAAGAATATGATATATAAATCGATGAAAGGTACCAAACTTATTAGATGGATAAAGGCTTATCTGCAATCATAAGGCCTTTTGTAACAATCATGTTAATGAAGTTTTTATAACCATGCTTGACTCTATATTATTTTGGGTTCATGTCATTGATTCTAATGTGTCGTTTACGCTTACCAAGTCACTGTACTTTACCGGATGAATATGGCAAGGGCTAATAATCTTACCAAAGACAAGAATCGAAAATCTTATCTGGTAAGTAAGGATGAGGACTCTTACCATGGTTAGCGCTTACCGGCATATATTGTTTCATACGATGCGTTTTAGTGAATAAAATCTTGCCCGGTAAGTAAGCGATAGTGTTGAATTTTACCGGTAAGTGCTTACCGGGTAAGTGTTTAAGTAAACGGCCCCTTAATACTGAAAATTGTATAAAAGATTATGATTTGATGGAATCTTAATCCAACATATAACGTAATTGTGACATAATCAGATTTATATATATAACGTGCCTTTGCAAAGAATATAAGTAACTAATTTGTAAGTAACTAATTTGTAAAATTTTAATAATTTATTTATTAAAAAAAAATTAAAAGACTTGATTATTTAAAAAATTTCACAATATATTATATAGATGACGTTGACGATTAATGGAATTTGAACCCTTTGGTCATTTTTGGCAAATAAACGGGGACTCTTGAGATGTAACGAGAAATTAATAGAATTTCTAATTAAGAAATAAAATTTGATATTTATTTTTGTATGAATAAAATAGATTTATATGATTAGGTAGGTATTATTAATCAGAAAAATATTATGTCATTAATTTTGACCCATATCCATCAAYTTGGATATTCCAATAATTTTTTTCAAGCACTTTTATGAAAACGTATTCATGAATTTTCTTTCTTAGAGATATATATATATATAATAACAGAAATCTGAAAGATATTTCAGTACCTAATCTTGGAACAGATATTTGTTGTTCAAAGCCACATCATATGTTTATTTATCAAAGAAAATAAATATATGAATTAAATAAATTTATTTTAAATGAAATGCATTGTATCCATAAGTATAATTGATAGGACAGAGAATTTTGTGACATTCAATTTTATAAGCAAGACTTTGACTTTGTATGAGTCTCGAGTATTAATATTTCTCGCAAGATTCCTCCAAAATCTTATATATCCACACTGCACCAATATGATTCCAAGCAATCGATCATGGTGTAGTAGTCTCTGTTGTAGCTTCCTCCAATCATACTCACCCATTGTAAACATACTCCCCTACTTATATATTTTCTTATCGTAATTGTTGTACCTACAAAAATGAAATTGTTTCAAGTTTACCATTTACTTGTATGTCTTTCATTAATAATAACACCAATAGCTCCTCAGAAGTACTCCAAGCCAGGCTGCTTAGATACTTGCGGGAAGGTGAAGATTCCATACCCTTTTGGAATTGGAGCAAATTGTTCAATCAACAACTGGTATATCGTTGAGTGCAACTCTTCGAAACCATACCTAACTGCACTCAACCACCTAGAAGTCCTGCTTGTAAGCTTACATAATCAAACAGTCACTGTCTATGCACAAATGATCTATGATTTCCAAAACCAAGTTCAGAATAGGAGCCAAGTCTCAAGCATCGATCTTGGTACGAGCCCCTTCCTTTTTTCCAAATTAGATAATAAATTTGTTCTCAAGGGGTGTGGCAATGCTTTGATGATAGACCATGGGAGTGTGGTTGCTGGGTGTTCAACTTYTTGTACCAATGATAGTAGTGTTAGTGAAAGAAACAACTGTTTTGGCATCATGTGTTGCCAAACAGAGATTCCTCATTATCTTCAGTCTTACAGCATGAATCTTACCAGCTTGGAGAGGCAGGGTGGAGATGTGGCTCATAGGTCTACCTTCTTGGTGGATAAGAAGTCATATGACGAAGGAAGTTTTTTTGGCCAATCTATTAGTGTGGAAAACCCTTATGTTCCCATATCACTTCTATGGACCCTAACTAACAGTGATCGCATCAATGAGCCATCTTGTTGCGATGATGGGTACCGTCGTAACTACACCGTGGATATGCTTAACGGTACCTTAGTGTCTTCTTGGGTATGCTGGGTCAGCCAAAATTATGAAGGAAACCCTTATTTACCATTTGGATGCAAACGTACGTAATATTTATTTATTAATAAGCTTTGTTTTCTAGCAGAAGGGTATGTGCGATTTTTGACACCATACTAATTTCCCTTATATCATGTGCTTTTAGTAAACAAGGTATGCGCAAGCTGCAAGGATGGTGAATCTTGTGAGTATAACACAAACTATGATGGTGACGCCTTTAACTTCACTTGTATTGAGTGGTACAAACCCTACAAATTCCAAAGCAAATCATCAGAACGGGGTGTTATTTTAGGTAATGCCTATTCTCTCCGCTCATCAATATACCCCCCTCCCCCTCTTTCTATCTCTCTCAACTCTACAAATTACGTATTAACCATTCATCTAGTCTAAAAAATATATTATCCTATTTTGTTTCTTATGTTAAAGTCATGATTATAACAAATGAATCTTATCATCTTTCGTATACATCTTAATTGTAATTAATAAATCATGATAATTGTTCATAAATATCTCAATCATTTTCTAATACAAACATTGATTATTATTGTAAGAATTATATCATGTGTATATCTATAATATATTCTAAACAATTTGACAAAAAAAAACTCTAAAAACCCATTTTTATGCATCTAATTACCGTTTATTGATGCATATTACTTAAAATTTAATATTACAAGTAAATTGTGCGTAAATACAATTTATTAAAGTTTCATTTTGAGTTCGTATAACTAACTRCAGATAAACATAATCAAATACATGATAAAAGTCTCATTTTAAATATAAAAAAATTAAAATATAATTAAGATAATTATTGAATTCTAA
>NW_020202274.1:6278-7426 GCF_001531365.2 Cynara cardunculus var. scolymus
AAAAATAAATTACTTTGTTATTAAATCTAAATTAAATTACAATAAAATTTGAATTAAATAAATTACACAAAAAACGTGAACAATTAAATAGTTAGTATGATACTAATATCAATATATTTTTTAATTTTTTATAAGATATTCAAATTTATATTTTATTCAAACATAAAGACAATAACGCTTTATCAAAACCACATAAAACCATGTGGTAATATCAATAGAGACAAAAAAACAAAACAAAACATTACAATCAAGATGTGTCTCGTTGTATTAAACGAGTATCCTTCTAATATATATATATATATATATGAAGGATACTTAGTGTTTCAGATCACTTCCTTTTTAGTATTTGATCGGTCATATATATATATATATATATATATATATATATACTAGAAGGATACTTTTTGTCATGTAGTTCATTCTCTAAAAATCATCTTTAGATACGTTTTCAAATCCTTCTCTAAAAATTCCCTCTATAAAAACCTTGTTACTTGTAGTGCATAAAAGTATAAAAATCTTCTTATGGCCACCGAGGTTCAAATGCGGTAACTCCGGACTATCTGCAAAGCAGGTGGTCGTCCTGGCATTAATCAGCTCGCTTAGCGGGTTAGATATCCAGGTTAATAAAAAAAAGTATAAGATAATTTAACCAGGTAGTGATAACATGCATTATTTCTCTACTTGTATTAAATGTTTGAGGCTGCAATGTTAATCAATTACAGGTGTTAGCATAAGCATGGGGTTACTTTTTATCATGTCACTCATCTATGCGTTATACAAGGTAATCAAGAAAACAAAGGCAAGGAGACGAAGAGAGAGGTTTTTTAAACGCAATGGTGGTTTACTCCTAAAGCAACAAGAAGAAGCCGAACCATCATTAGTTGATAGAACCATACTTTTTACGTCACGTGAATTGGAGACGGCCACTGATCACTTCAACGAGAACAGAATTCTCGGCCGAGGAGGTCAAGGTACAGTYTACAAAGGTATGCTAGTTGATGGAAGAATTGTGGCAGTCAAGAAATCGAAGGTAGTTGATGAAAGCCAATTAGAGCAATTCATCAACGAGGTAGTCATTCTTTCGCAAATCAGCCATCGGAATGTGGTCAGACTATTGGGATGTTGCTTGGAGACTGAGGTTCCTCTAC
>NW_020202274.1:7951-9462 GCF_001531365.2 Cynara cardunculus var. scolymus
AATAAGGTAGTTAATAGGACTTTTAAGTTTATAGGACAAAAAATGTGTTTGTCTCATCTAAAGGTGTTGTATTAGGTTAATAGGATGAATTTGAGTGTCCTGAAAAAATCTAGGATTATGATACAAAACCCATAGTCCTATAAAATGGTTTAAGTAACACTAGAAAGTGTCCTAATAGACTATAATATAAGACACTTTATGTTGTCACAAAATGTTTACATTTAGAAACAAATATGGGTGTCTCAAAAAATGTTTTTATAGGACGAAATTGAATGTCCCAAAAAATGTTTTTATGAAACAAATTTTAGTGTCCTATAAAATGAAATAAGTAATACTAAAAAAGTGTCCTAATAGGCTATAATAATTAACACTAAAAGCRTCCTAAATGACTATAATACGAGACGCATCATCCAATTATAAAATCCTTCAGTAATATTACATTTAGAAGCATACATGAACGTTTTACGAATTGATTTGATAAAACAAAATTCGAAGTTGTACAAACACTTATATGAGTRCCAACTACCAAGTTATGTATCCACCACAAAGTTGTATCATGACAAAACTAAGTATTGAACAAGAATTACGCAAATACAAAAAAACTCTTGACAGAAGTCCAAATTTTCCAGCTATAATTTACGAGACTCAAGCTCCATTAAACTAGCATAAAAATGTGATTGTAAGTCACTAACGCTCAAGAATTTTACAAGTATCCCAACAAAATAGTGTAAYACTTGTTTTARAAAGAAAAAAGTGAAGAAAGAAATACCAATACGACCAATTTTCATGCCAGACCAAACAAGAGCTCTTAGAGCAGACTGGGCTCCTGGACCAGGAGTCTTGGTCTTGTTACCTCCTGTAGCCCRCAACTTTATGTGAAGAGCATTAATCCCAAGCTCCTGTGCATGCCAATCAAACCAAAAACCTCAAACCAACATAGCAAAGAAACAGGAATCCCTAAATAATAATAGAAATCTTTCGAATATATATTATATATGTATGTATATATATATATATATATATGTAAAAATGGGAACATAACTAAAGCAACTAGAGGTGTGATCATAACTAAAGCACCAGGAGGGATAATCTCTTTTAGTGAAGCATCTGTTGAAATCTTGACATATTCCAGGACTGTCCCAAACAGATATAGACCCGAAGCTAAAATTCCAAAGAGATTGTAGCATTTTTCCTGTTAACTTTGCTGTCAGTTTGGGCATAAAACAGAGTTTTAAGTATGTTGGAGCCARCAGATATATATTACCTGAGGAATTGTTTTTAACAGCTTTGAAGTCAAAAAGAAGATGAGACTGTAGCATTTTTTGGGTGGTTAGTTTGTTGTAAACAGACCCTTAGTGTATGTTTTCTTGGCCTTAAAATTGTGATATTTCCATGTGCAGACTCAATGGAAAAAACTAATACTGGACAGGTAAAGTTCACCAGCTGATGGTTGTGAAAGATTTCAAGGAGCAGGTAAGGGTTCACCTGCTGACATTAAGTAACTTCTCTTT